>NC_056461.1:12036482-12336482 GCF_018296145.1 Oncorhynchus tshawytscha | reverse complement strand
TTGATACCACATAATGTTATGAATCTGTCTAGTGCATATTCCTTTACTACTCCTACCTAACAGCTATATTCCCTTTCACCTCTCTCTACTGTACCTCCCCTCTTCCTCTCTCTCTCTACATGCCCCTTCCAAGCTTGCACTGCAAAGTGTAGAATAGGGCATCTAAACCATAAGAACCCATCTATGGACCCTGCATCCCCCCAATCCACATGCATCTCTGAATATTTCATTACAGCATATGCTGCCATAAAAAACATAAATATTTGATGTGCTCTCTGTCTCTCTCTCCTTCTCTCTGATACAGTATTTTGTATTCCCTGCGACACCGGCAGTGATCTTTTCGTGTCCTTATAGTCATCGCATTTGTGTCGTTCTGTTTGTGTAACAGGCCATGACGCTGGTGCAGCAAACACCTTAATCGAACAAGTCGTAACATTGTAGTAGGTGATGGAAGGATCATTTTTGCGTGTGTGTGCTTGTGTGCACGTGTAGGTTCATTCATGTGAGTGTTAGCAGGTGGCTAATTACCCAGACTGGCTGTGTTTTCTCTGTGTTTAATTGAAAGGATTGTTGGCTCTGCGGTGTGTCATAATTCTGTGTCGGCTCATTTTAACTACACCCTAAGTGCATTGATTAATTGCATCAGGAATTAGAGGCAAGGGATGGAAAAATAAAATGCATTTGCATAATAAAGGGTACCAACAGGAGAAATCCATTAGATTAGCAGGGATGAATAAAAGAGAGGTAGATGGGAGAGTAGAGTCTGAGTCAACAGGAAAAATAATTGAAACAATGTCACAGAAATGTCACATAATTTGATTCCCTATGTGGGTAAGGATACGGCTTTGACGTTGAACATGAATGGAAATATAATTAATATTCATCTTCGGAATAGCCCATATTACAGGTGTCTTGACTAAATAAAAATCCAAATCTCTTCAATCCACAAACTGCTTGTTATATTTCAGACATTACCAGAATAATTAAGTAATAATACAGGTTAAAACTGGATTAACCAAACCCCATTCCTGGGAGATTCCAGAAACTGCCAACACCCTATATGCATAGAGAGACGCAGTCATATTCACATTGATCCATATGTAGTGGTGGTATGTGGCCCCATACACTACCAGTAAAATGTTTTAGAACACCTACTCATTCAAGAGTTTTTCTTTATTTTTTACTATTTTCTACATTGTATAATAATAGGGAAGACATCAAAACCATGAAATAACACATATGGAATCATGTAGTAAGCAAAAAGGTGTTGAACAAATCAAAATAAATGTTTTACTTGAGATCCTTCAAATAGCCACACTTTGCCTTGATAACAGCTTTGCACACTCTTGGAATTATCTCAACCAGCTTCACCTGGAATGCTTTTACAAAAGTCTTGAAGGAGTTCCCACATATGCTGAGCACTTGTTGGCTGCTTTTCCTTCATTCTGCAGTCAGACTCATCCCAAACCATCTCAATTTGGTAGAGGTTGGGTTATTGTGGAGGCCAGGTCATCTGATGCAGCACTCCATCACTCTCCTTATTGTTAAAATAGCCCTCACACAGCGTGGAGGTGTGTTGGGTTATTGTCCTGTTGAAAAACAAATGATAGTCCCACTAAGCCCAAACCAGAAGGGTTGCCTATCGCTGCAGAACGTGGTTGTATGCATGCTGATTAAGTGTGCCTTGAATTCTAAATAAAATCACAGACAGTGTCACCAGCAAAGCACCCCCACACCATAACACCTCCTTCTCCATGCATTACGGTGGGAAATACACATGCAGAGATCATCCATTCACCCACACTGGGAACCAAAAATCTCAAATTTGGACTCCAGATCAGAGGACAAATTTCCACCAGTCTAATGTCCATTGCTCGTGTTTCTTGACCCAAGCAAGTCTCTTCTTCTTATTGGTGTCCTTTAGTAGTGGTTTCTTTGCACGATTCGTTCATGATGGCCTGATTCACGCAGTCTCCTCTGAACAGTTGATGTTGAGATGTGTCTTTTACTTGAACTCTATGAAGCATTTATTTGGGCTGCAATTTCTGAGGCTGGTGACTAATGAACGTATCCTCTGCAGCAGAGGTAACTCTGGGTTTTCCTTTCCTGTGGCGGTCCTCAATAGAGCCAGTATCATCATCGTACTTTCTGTTTTTTGCGACAGCACTTGAAGAAACTTTCAAAGTTCTTTAAATTTTCCATATTGACTGATCGTCATGTCTTAAAGTAATGATGGACTGTCGTTTCTTCACTTATTTGAGCTGTTCTTTCCATAATATGGACTTGGTCTTGTACCAACAAACACGACCTGCAAAACCCCCTATCCCCTCCGAGAAACCATCTCCTCCTTCTAGCCACCCCCCAGTCCATGACTTTCTCTCCCAGCCTCTTACTGTCCCTGATTCTCCACTCCCACCACCAGCTGCCCTTGATCCTCCTACCATACACCCTACTGCCCCTGACTGTTCCACCCTGCTCCTTAGCAACCCAGATCCACCCCCCTTAGCCCTGCCCCTGATCCCACACAGCAGTAAACCAGCCAGCCTCAGTCCAGACCCCCCGTACACTTCAAACTGCCTTCACCCCTCCCAGCATCCCCAAGACAGTACAGCGTGCCAGCAGGCAGCCAAGAACCACCCAACACAAACGACCTGCTAGAGGTCATCAACATCTGCAAATAAATTATCAGACCTGGACCCCCTATCCCGCAATAACCCATCAGCATGCCCCTGACAACACAACTCCAAACAGAAGGACTTTCCTCTGACAGCTGTTCATTGTTGCCTCCCTGCTAGGGAATCCATCTATAAATGGCACAAGGTACGCTCAGAAAACTGCCCCCAAGGAAGCCCTCGCAGTGAACACACCTATCAACTGTTTGTGAGTTTTCCATTGCCAGGTGGATCTGGGCCCTGTTTGTTCCCTCTGCCACCGCATCGCTCCTCCTCCAACACCAGACCGATGGACATACCCATCACCACCCCCCAATCCATCTCCATCCCTTTCTCCCTTCCTCCTGCTACACTTGTCCCTCTCACAGAACCAGACCAGAACCCGGAACCATTCTTCATCAAGCCAGAAGAGGCGCTGAGGAAGGACGAAAGATCTAGATCTATGCCCGGAGCGAGCAGGCCTATGGGGAGTATCATAACTGACCTCATGGTCTTGGGCATCCAGGTACGATTGCTGGCTCCTCAGGTTGTCCTTCCTCCCCTCTGCAGATCCAACACTAGTCCCAGCACCAATCCAGATCCCATTTGTCAGCACCAGAACCGCAGACGAGACGTGGAGGTAGGCCCAGATCTTAACCAGGAGAGAGCAGGCTACAGGGGAGTCCTACCACTGGGTCTGGGGCTTCCTTGTGTGCCGGATTGCTCCTCATGTTGTCCTTACTCCCCTCTACAGACCCAGATCCCAACCCAGCACCTTCAGAAGCCCCAGATCCCTGTTCCTGGTTCCTGTTTGCCCCGGTCCGCAGCACCAGACCTAGCACCAACCCCTGGCGTTCAGTCCTGGTCCCAGCACGACTTCCAGTCCCGGCCCCAACAGAAATACTAACCCAGGTTTTCCTGGTCCCAGCCACAACACCAGCAAAACTCTGGACACCACATCTACCAACCACAACTGTCACCTCTTTTCAACAACTTTCAGCCCAGACGCCGCCCCTCCCCAACACAAAGACACAGACACATTGTGGACTGACTGACAGATTTTTTCCTGATTCCTTTTTAATCGATTGATTGATTTTGTTTTCTGGCTTTTGTTTGATTGGATAACCATTTTGTTTACCTTATTTGAATTGATTGCCTATCGTTTTAATAGTTTCTTATTTAGATTTTTTCTAAAAGATGGATTTAATTTCAACTTGAATATTTTAAACTGTATGAGTAAAAAATATAATAAATAAATTGACCTTTTACTAATTTACTGTAATCTTAAAACCTTTTCCTGGAATGAGGGCTGTTCTATATAAACTGGGCATCAGTTGGGTTCTTTAACACACCATGGTAAGATGGTGGTCTTGATGAAGCGTAGTTGCAAGGTAGCTAAAAAGTGGTACATTTTCAACTTTAGCTAATTTGAGAATTAGCTAAAGTTGTCTGTGATGAGATTCAAACACGCAACCTTTGGTTTGTTAGATTTTCACATTATAGGCTCACCCTTCCATGTCTCCATCCTGACCAACCTCCTTTCGTGTTTTTCATAAGTAACCTTCTGTCTTATGTAACCATATCAAACGTAACATATCATACTAATTTGAGTGTCCCAGATTTAGATTTACTATGTTACTTCTAGTCTATGAGACCAGACTGCTCCTCTCAGTGTCTCAGAGTGTGTATCTGTCACAAATGGCACCCTATTCCCTATATAGTACACTACTTTTGACTAGAGCCCATAGGTCTCTTGTCAAAAGTATTGCACCATATAGGGAACAGGGTGCCGTTTGGGACGTTATGTGTGTCTCTAGCTCGCGCTCACACAACACAAACATGTGCATTTGAAATGATGGCAGGTCTTCATACTGATTTGTGTGACACCCCCAAGGGCTGGAAGAAGGTAATGGGAACAACAAGTGTGAGGGGAATTGAAGCCAAAATGAACTGTTGCTGTATCAGTAACACACTCAGTAACTCTCTGTGTGCTCCCTCTCACGCACATACAAACCAATTGGAACTCGTGCCCTATCAGTCACGCACGCATGCAACCACACACAGAGGCAGGTTTGTTATTGTTCAAATTAAGGACTCTAGCTTTAAGCTCAGCGCAAAGGATTCCTGCCATTGAACCCGGTCAGTTACACAAGGTAAAAAATAATTCTCTACACTCCCATATCAGTCCATCCATGTGGTTCAAACAATGGCTTGTTAATCGTTGATCAAACATAGGTTTGTCTTTGATCCAGCTGAGAGGCCCCATGTTTTGTGTCAGACGAGCCTAACAGTTTGGCTCTGTCAGCAGGGTTCTCCCTTCTTTCCCTGCTCCCCCTATTATCTCTCCTCTGGTTCTCGTCTTTCCCTTCTCCTCGCTAGCCGCCAGACTGACACCCAAAGTGGCTCCCAATTGGCATGTGTTCTGACAGCTATCTGATGCGCCTCAAACTTTTAATGACGTGGTTTACCCATCCAGCGGCATGAATATGGCTATGGAGCTTCCCTGTGAGTGTGAAGAGAAGCCTTCATAAAAACACACACAGATGTTTGACCACACACACGGTACACTCTCACACATGCGCTCATGCGCACACACACACACACATACACACGCTCATATACAGAATGGGTACCTGAAAGAAAATAGGGGAGGGTCATGCTTTTTCAATTTCAGTCAAGGGAAGGATATAGTACATATTTTTTATGTCTAGTCTAGGGGAGGGTCTTGTAATTTGTAATTGAAGAAATATCTATATTTCTCAGTTTTAGAATTAGTTGCTTATTAAGCTTATTACAATGGGTGGGTATAACCCTGAATGCTGATGGGTTAAAACCGCATTCCAGCCCGTGTCTATTCCACAAGTTACCAACAGCTAAATCTATGATTTTAAAATGCCTATTTACTCTGTTCCATCTGACTGCGCAATCGACTGTCTCATCAGCCCAGCCAAGCAATTTATAAACTTGATCTCCACTATAAAAAGTATCTAGACATGATCTTACATTTCAACAGTTGAGATTTGTATAAACCTTGCTCTTTGTCTCTTCAACATTTGCAACATTGTTTCAATATTCAAATTTGATCTCCAGCTGTTCCATAGTAATGAACAGAGGTGTGGACCCGAGTCACATGACTTGGACTCGAGTCAGAATCGAGTCACAAATATGATGACTTGCAACTCGACTTTGACTTTAACACCAATGACTCGTGACTTGACCTGGACTTGAGCCTCATGACCTGACTTGAACCCTCCCCAAGGCAGGGGGGGGGATTCAGATGGAGCCCTTGGAAAGATGATACCCCAAATGATTATTTCCGACGGGGCGTAACAATTTCCAACTTTGTTTGACATTTGAAGCTACACAAAGAATGGTAAGTCGTGGCTAATATAGCCAGCAGCTATATATTTAATTGCTTTACTAGTGTATCATGTAGGCTAACTTAACGTTAAATCAATGAGCCTCCACAGTCAGTCAGTGCAGGAACGTGATCATTGCACCCAAGATTGAGCTACAACTGGCTAGGTGGTTGGTAGCCTAAATCCTGCCTGGTGTTAGTGCTGTTCCTAAAACCATTGACATACACTAGCCTATTGTAACCACACAGAGAGAGTGTGTGTGTGTTAAGGTTGGGCGATTGTATACAAGCCTACATCGCCCGATAGTCGATCACTATTGGGGGGGATCTTTCTCATGGCTATTTCCATGGAAATAACGTTTATTTGAAAAGTAATAAATATGTAGCTTTTTTTAAACCATTCATGATTTGCATACATGTAATATAGTAACTATTACTCTTGTTAAAAATATGAAATGGTATTATATTTGGTGAAGAGCACATTATGACTTGTTTAGGACTTGAAACTTGACTTGAGACTTGAGTCGGACTTGCCTGTCTTGAGACTTCCTTGTGACTTGAAAAACAATGACTTGGTCCCACCTTTGGTAATGAACGTGTCGGTAGTCGGAACGAGACAGACAGGCAGGCAGGCAGCATTTCTCAACCAGTCAAAATCATGAATCAGCGGGCATCATTTTTATGGATGCGTACAAGGAAATATCAATTGAAAAAAGGTCAAACTAAATGAACTGCAGTTAGTTTGCAGTCTTTCCAGCTTACATTTGAAGTGATTGTGTTGTTGGCTAGCTCCTCTGTCCTGACGAGTGAGCACATTTTCTATGCCAGGTGAAATCATGCCTCATTAGCTCATTGTTATGGATGTACCCAAATAAATGTCTCTAGAAAACAGCTTTAACAAATGCAAATGCAGCTATTTTGCTGTTATTCTGTAAGGGATTTCTTCCATTGACGGAGAGGCGGACCAAAGCGCAGCGTGGTTATTTTGATTAATGTTTTAATAAATCACTTCACATGAACAAACTAACAAAAACAAGAAACGTGAAAACCCAAAACAGCCCTATCTGGTGCAAAACACAGAGACAGGAACAAATCACCCACAAACACACAGTGAAACCCAGGCTACCTAAGCGTGATTCTCAATCAGAGACAACTAATGACACCTGCCTCTGATTGAGAACCATACTAGGCCGAAACATAGAAATACCCAAATCATAGAAAAACAAACAGACTGCCCACCCCAACTCACGCCCTGACCATACCAAACAATGACAAAACAAAGGAAATAAAGGTCAGAACGTGACATATTCTTGCTGCACTTTTTTGATGTGACTGTAAATTAGCCGTAGTTGGCTAGCTAGCAAGCAAGGTATAAGAACGTTGCCAGACAGTATGGCAATGGAACATTTAGAATGAATGACCAGCCAACTTGGGTTGATTCCCTAGATGTGTCAAGACTATATTTTGTGGGAGGATGAAATGGTATGAATAAATTAATAAAAAATGTTTATGAAAATATGTCAATCAATTTATGCTCCAAACACCGAAGCCGGCGTTTGGAGCATATATTGGCACGACTTTGTCTCGGGCCTAACAACACCCATGCCAATGTATCCTCCAAATACAGGTGTCTCGGGCATTATCACTTAAATGCAGTATATCGATGTGTGCCCGATGCCGGCCCTCATCGCTGGTTCTCTGCTGGGCGCGCTATATCAAGTGTGCCTATAGACTATTTAGTGTGTTCTCAATCAAATGATCCATAGTCTGTAGGCTATAGGCCATGATTTGCATGCTCGGAGAAGCACAGAGCAAAGTTAGATTTCTAAGATGGCTGCTGGGAGGGGGTAAATAAAGCTCTTGATGACCAAAACCTTTTTTTTGTGCTGCCTAACCAATGCTCTGCTGTGTAGGAGAGTCAAAGGATTATTCCTATTTTTTTTATTTTTTTTATTAGGGCTAGTCCTATTGACCTCACAATAAACCAGATTCAAGTACCTTACATTGTGATGCTGAAACTTGAAGCAGCAGTTGCGGCACAATCGGAAATGGACAGCTCATGGTGCTGAAAGTAGGCACATTAGAGTAAGCATAATTCCTTTCAACCGTCTTTACTTTATTGAACTTGACTAACAAGAGGGTTTTGTTTTGAAGCCCATTTCTTCCTATTTAAGAAATAAGAGGGGGGCCTACCTGTTTGACAGAAGGAATTAGGCTATAGGCTGCTATATACACATTTGTCGGCCAATTACTCCCCTCACCATGCATTCTTTATATAGCCTACCTCCTTGTCAGTGAAGGGCTGTTAAGTTAAAGCTAGGACTCGAATTGAGAGGGAATGATAGGGTATGACATAGGCCTACACTAACAAATTGCTGTAAATTTACAGCAAAACTAACAATTAGCTACTGTAATATTATATTACAGTTCAGTACTGTAAAAAGCAATACATTATGGGGGTTCAATGGCATTCCACTACACTGCTGTAAAATTGTATAATATAATTTTACAGTTTGGTACTGTATGGCCCATTTTGCTGTATATTGACAGCAGCATACTGTAAATTATGGTTTATTGTGTGAAAATGTTGTGGGCTGTGAAATAATCTCTGGCTCATTAACATATTTGAGCCGTGCCTTGTAAAAGGCTATATTTGTTGCACCCATTAGTGAAAATGCTGCACTCGGTGGTCTCTAGCTGACAAAGTTAGATTACATCAGTTATCCTGTTAGAGTTTATGTGCCGAATCCACTGTGTCATTTCAGGTAGAAGGTTTAGGGTTGTGTGTAGGAAGGAGATTCCAAGATGAGGATAGTGTACAGGAGGGCATGAGACAGCGGAGTGTGTAGTTTCGGGTGGATAAAGTTGTGTGTATTAAATGTAAGGGTGCCCATGTTACTGGGCATCGGAATTGTCTGGTGTGAGACAGGTGGGTTGAAGTGGCCAGAGTCAGAATAGTGCAGAAGGTGTCGTATGGTGAGGCAATGAAGAAAGTAGAGAAGGATGGGTCAAGGGTGGGGGATCCTGAGAGGAATCCAGTGAGTAGTAGATTTGTGCCAGAACAAAGGGATAGGCCAACGAGTGATTTATGCTTCAGTAAAGGTTGGCTTCTTAGCGTTCACAGCAATGGTTAATAACTGTACCAAAGAAATGGAACGTAAATCACATGAAATAGATGTGGTGGCAGCTACAGATATATATTTGGATATACGAGATTTGACTTCAGAAGAGTTATAGGATGTGTTGAGGGGTGGTGTTCTGTCCTCCCATGCCATTGGCGTGGTGCAGGGCCAGTTAGGGTCAAAGTAGTGGAATGGGATAGTGGGGTTTAAGGAGTGTAGGTGCAGGTGTCTAGGGCAAAATTTCTAAGAGGAACAAGACTAATGAAGAGAATTCACCTACAGGCTGTGTAAGGGCTATTTGACCAATAAGGAGAGTGATGGAGTGCTGCATCAGATGACCTGGCCTCCACAATCCCCCGGCCTCAACCCAATTGAGATGGTTTGGGATGAGTTGGGCCGCAGAGTGAAGGAAAAGTAGCCAACAAGTGCTCAACATACAGTATGTGGGAACTCCTTCAAGACTATTGGAAAAGCATTCCAGGTTAAGCTGGTTGAGAGAATGCCAAGAGTGTGCAAAACTGTCAACAAGGCAAAGGGTGGCTACTTTGAAGGGTTGCTACTTTGAAGAATCAAAATACATTTTGATTTGTTTAACACGTTTTTGGTTACTACATGATTCCATATGTGTTATGTCATGGTTTAGAATGTAGAAAATAGTAAAACTAAAGAAAAAAAGCCTCGTCTGAAGGTAGACCAGTACCATTTAAAAAAAAAATGGAAGTATGTATGGAAATAGTTTAATGCCAAAAAAGGCTGTTAAATATGGGTAAAAAAATATTAACAAATAATAGCTCTCAGGTAAAGGAAAGACACTTTAAAACAAACTTCCTTTCACATTTTTTTTACAATTCGTTTCTCCATATTTGAATCTGTTATTCAATGTGTTTCTATGCACTATTAGCAGTAAGGCCATATTCAACGTTTCATCCCCAAAAAATACATTTTCTGTTTTGATACCTCTAGCATATATTTTGCTAAAGAGAGGGCCATCCATTTTAATTTCAGAGAGTTCCGATTTTCTCCATGTCACCCTTATTATAAATATCGTACACCCCCTTACTGTCAAAATATTGATGGGTGTCAAAACATTGATAGGTACAGTCTGGTAAATCAGGTGTCATGTTGTATGTTTCTGCATGTGCAAGTGTGCGTGCATGCATTTCTGTGTCTGTTCATGCATTAGAAGAACACCAACATCTGCTTTTGGAGTGCAATGCAAATTCTGTCTCAGTACGTGCAATATAATCTGTATTGAGGTTGTTTTCTGGAGATCTAAATATTAGGCATAATCTGTCAATTTAAATATAATTTACAGTTATTTTCTTGACTGGGTTTGTAGGCAGAGGAGGACAAAAATTAATTATTCATTCTAAATTCATCCTAAGATTGCATTAATCATTAATCACACACACACACACACACACACACACACACACACACACACACACACACACACACACACACACACACACACACACACACACACACTCCTCCAGGGGTAGAACAGAGGGAATTGGCCTGATTATTCCTCTGTCTTTCTTTCTCCTTCAGTTTCTAATCCTCCCACTCCTTTTCTCTCTTTCATACTTCCAGTCTCAATATCACTCTCTTAGTCTGTCTGCTCTCTCTGTCTTCAACTTCCTCTCTATCTCTGCTCATTCCCTTCCTCCTTATTCGGATATGCAGTTTCACATGTGAAAATCTCACATGCACATGTCGAATTGCAAGTTCGCGTGAAAATCAATCACATATGAATATCAAATTAGCAGTTTCACATCTAAGAAACTCCACATGTGAAAATCTCAACAAGTTCTCAGAGTCTCACAGCAGAATTTGATGTTCATCCACATTCTCCAAATGTCACATTTTGAAGTTGTTCCAAACATCACATTTTTGTTGCTCATGCTTCTCTGTATCATTCAATTTCTCCAAATGTCAAATTAAGGGGGTAAGTTCAGGCACTAATTCTGAATGGTTGAGTTAAGGGTAAAATAACAGATAAATAACGGATAAATGTAAAATTCAAATAAATAAATAATATATATACAGTGGGGAGAACAAGTATTTGATACACTGCCGATTTTGCAGGTTTTCCTACTTACAAAGCATGTAGAGGTCCGTACTTTAAAAAAATCATAGGTACACTTCAACTGTGAGAGACGGAATCTAAAACAAAAATCCGGGTCGTTGTCATGCTGGAAGACCCATCCACGACCCATGTTCAATGCTCTTACTGAGGGAAGGAGATTGTTGGCCAAGATCTTGAGATTCATGGACCCATCCATCCTCCCCTCAATACGGTGCAGTCGTCCTGTACCCTTTGCAGAAAAGCATCCCCAAAGAATGATGTTTCCACTTCCATGCTTCACGGTTGGGATGGTGTTCTTGGGGTTGTACTCATCCTTCTTCTTCCTCCAAACACGGCGAGTGGAGTTTAGACCAAAAAGCTCTATTTTTGTCTCATCAGACCACATGACCTTCTCCCATTCCTCCTCTGGATCTTCCAGATGGTCATTGGCAAACTTTAGACAGGCCTGGACATGCACTGGCTTGAGCAGGGGGACCTTGCGTGCGCTGCAGGATTTTAATCCATGACGGCGTAGTGTGTTACTAATGGTTTTCTTTGAGACTGTGGTCCCAGCTCTCTTCAGGTCATTGACCAGGTCCTGCCGTGTAGTTCTGGGCTGATCCCTCACCTTCCTCATGGTCATTGATGCCCCACGAGGTGAGATCTTGGAATTGCATGGAGCCCCAGACCGAGGGTGATTGACCGTCATCTTGAATTTCTTCCATTTTCTAATAATTGCGGCAACAGTTGTTGCCTTCTCACCAAGCTGCTTGCCTATTGTCCTGTAGCCCATCCCAGCCTTGTGCAGGTCTACAATTTAACCCTGATGTTTTTACACAGCTCTCTGGTCTTGGCCATTGTGGAGAGGTTGGAGTCTGTTTGATTGAGTGTGTGGACAGGTGTCTTTTATACAGGTAACGAGTTCAAACAGGTGCAGTTAATACAGGTAATGGGTGGAGAAAAGGTGGCCTTCTTAAAGAAAAACATTTCTGTGAGAGCCAGAATTCTTACTGGTTGGTAGGTGATCAAATACTTACGTCATGCAATAAAATGCAAATTAATTACTTAAAAATCATACAATGTGATTTTCTGGATTTTTGTTTTAGATTCCGTCTCTCACAGTTGAAGTGTACCTATGATAAAAATTACAGACCTCTACATGCTTTGTAAGTAGGAAAACCTGCATGTATATCAAATACTTGTTCTCCCCACTGTACATATATACACATATGGAATTGCCAATTCTGTAATGCCATTCTGTTAAAAGGTAACTTAGTCTACCTAAGTAAAGTAATTTAAGTGTTAAAAAAAAATCAGTGTTGCTGCTGCAGGCAGACACTTCTCTTCTTCATACATTGTTCAGTGATCTTTGGATGTCCAGTGAAAAGAACAGAAGCTAGCACTCAAGTGTTTCCTTATTTATCATTTTTAACATGTTAAAATTAGCAATGTCAGAGTTAATCAGTTAATTAAGGGATAGGCGTCCCACTAGCGAGACAACTTCCGGTGTACTGGAGGGCACGCGATTCAAATAAATAATCATAAAAATTCTTGATATTAAACATTTAAGTACATACAAGTGTCTTATATCAGTTGAAAGCTTAAGTTCTTGTTAATCGAACTGCACTTACACTACTGATTTACAGTAGCCATTACAGCAAAAGCATGCCATGCGATTGATTGAGGACGGCGCACTAATCAAAATATTTTTCCACCGGCACAGGTTTCATAAATTCACAAATAGCGATTAAATATTCACTTACTTTTTGAAAATCTTCCTCTGATTTGTCATCCGTAGGGTCCCAGCTATAACATGTAGTGTAATTTTGTTAGATAAAATCCTTCTTTATATCCCAAAAAGTCAATTTAGTTGGCACCATCGATTTGAGTAATCCACTCATTCAACTTGTAGAGAAAGGAATCCGAATATCTACCCCTAAACTTTGGTTCAACAAGTCAAGATACGTTTCTAATCATTCCTCAGATACCCTAAAATGTAATAAAACTATAATAATTCTTACGGAAAGAAGTATGTTCAATAGGAAACCGATTGTAGCAGGTGTGTCTTGTCTTCATCGTACGCCCAAACACGATCTTCCAAGACTGTGTCCCTATACTAAAACTGATGTTTCTTATTAGTTTGGAAGATACAAGCCTGAAACCTTGACCATAGACTGCTGACACTCTGTGGAAGCCATAGGAATTGCATCCTGGGAGCTAGAATTCAGTTTGGCCCTATACTTTCCATTGTAAGTGCATGGGCTCTCAAAAGAAAATAAAAAAAATATTTGGATTATTTTGGATTTTCTCCGACCATATCTATTGTGCTATAGTCTCCTACATTATTTTAAAAATTCTACAAACTTCAAAGTGTTTTCCTTCCAATGGTACCAATAATATGCATATCCTGGCTTCAGGGCCTGAGCAACAGGCAGTTGACTTTGGGCACATCAGTCCGGTGGAAATTGAGAAAAAAAAGGGGCCTAGCCCTAAGAAGTTTTAACTCAAGTTAACTTTTTGTAACTTTTGTGCACATTTTTTAGGTGGGCATTGCCTGAAAGAGTTCAAAATACACAAAAAAACAACAAGGTGACAACTTGACTTTGAGGTTAAAGAAAGTGTGTTTATCTTTATCAATTCACCTGATTTTGCTAACCGTTACTTTGGACAAAATAAAATGGCAATGTTCTTGTAATTCTTTTTGTATAAACAAATCTTAAATTAGAGCTCAATTTGAGCAAATTAAGAATTTGTGATGAATACTGATTTACAGCAAATCCTGCGATAAACTTGATTAAATTTTTTGATCGTTCGACAGCCCTACTGGGCATTACAATGTGAAAATGCACATGTGAAAGGACATGATTTGGTCATGGTTGCGTGATGAGGTAGCCCCGCTACGTTATCAAAAAAAACAAAAAAAGGATTTTTCAGATGTGATTTGTTCACACTATTAAAAAAGGTGTTGAAAGCGGCAATCCTGAATTGAAACATTAACAAAACGTATTCCCCGCCACAGTTTCAGTAAAAAGCTGAGGGATGGGGCTGGAGAAATGAAATCTCAAATCCATAGACTACGCTATGGATGCAAGGATTGACCCTCTTTCATATCAACATTATAGTTGTAACCATGTTTTTAGACTATGCAGTGGTTGTTTGCATTTGCTTTGTTTACAAACAGAGTAAAACAAGCTCATATCTTGGGTTCTGATGGGGGTATCATTCATTCATTCAAGTCCAAAAATGGATGTAGCAAGTAAGGATTACCCCTTTAGCAGGAAGTGAACTTTATACAGGAGAACTATGATTCCCTTTTAAAGTGATCCATTAACCTGCCCGGAAATACATTTATTCTGTCCACTGTTCCGAAAAACCATTCCCTTGTCCTGCATTTGTTATTTTGAGAAGTGGTCAATTTAATTCCGTTGGGGCAAACATTGCTACTGCAATATGTGAACACCATCTTTTTGTAAGGAGAAAAACAAACACGTGGACGTTTTTCACATAGGCAACTGCATATCTGACTTTCACGTGAAAGTTTTTAACATGTGAAACCGCACATTTTCACAAATTGAAACTCCAATTCACGTGGGGTGAAAACATGTTATTCTCCTCATGTGAAAAGGTGCTGTTAACATGTGAACTCAACATTTTATACATGTGTTACATTTTTTCACGTGAAATTTAATGTCAAGATGTGAAAACATTAAATCTGACATGTTTTTTTCTGTAAGGGAGTGCTCTCTCCTGGTGTTTGCAGAGACAGTATACGGCACAGAGCAGACCTAGACTATTGACTAGTGGTTCAGCCTGTCAGAATTTCAAAGAAGCTCTTCCTCTTCTCCCCAAAGGCAACAGGAAAGGCCTGCCATGACTGCCATGCTGTCAGGCTCAACAGCGCGCTGCTGAATAGGACATTTGCATACACTATAAGGAAGATGCAGATCATTTTATACAGAAGAGAGGGCGGTGGGGCGAGGAGGTGGCTGCTGAGAGTGGACAGAAAAAGGAGAAAAGATGAGAAGGAGAGGAGGGTGATTATAAAAGGGTCTCAGATCCATTGCTCTTCTCTTTTGTTCCTGTCCTGCTCTGGTGATTGGGGCATGGCCTTTTAGGCGAAGGCTTTTCTCTCTCTCGCTCTCTGGTCATTAATTGATGAATGTTTTGTTCATGTCAATATTGCCTTGTAACTTAAAGCTGTAACTTTTTGGGAGACCAGAACAAATTTACATTGAGTTATGGATAACTTCCGGCGCCGACAGAGATGGCCGCCTCGCTTCGCGTTCCTAGGAAACTATGCAGTTTTTTGTTTTTTTACATGTTATTTCTTACACTAGTACCCCAGGTCATCTTAGGTTTCATTACATACAGCCGAGAAGAACTACTGAATATAAGATCAGCGTCAACTCACCATCAGTACGACCAAGAATATGTTTTTCGCGATGCGGATCCTGTGTTCTGCCTTACAACCAGTGTAACGGAGTGGATCACATGCAGCGACCAAAAAAAAAAAAAAAAAAAAAAAGACTCAGAAAAAGAGGGAAACGAAGCGGTCTTCTGGTCAGACTCCGGAGACGGGCACATCGTGCACCACTCCCTAGCATTCTTCTTGCCAATGTCCAGTCTCTTGACAACAAGGTTGATGAAATCCGAGCATGGGTAGCATTCCAGAGGGACATCAGAGACTGTAACGTTCTCTGCTTCACGGAAACATGGCTAACTGGAGAGACGCAATCCGAAGCGGTGCAGCCAGCGGGTTTCTCCACGCATCGCGCCGACAGAAACAAACATCTTTCTGGTAAGAAGACGGGCGGGGGCGTATGCCTTATGGCCAACGTGACATGGTGTGATGAAAGAAACATACAGGAACTCAAATCCTTCTGTTCACCTGATTTAGAATTCCTCACAATCAAATGTAGACCGCATTATCTACCAAGAGAATTCTCTTCGATTATAATCACAGCCGTATATATCCCCCAAGCAGACACATCGATGGCTCTGAACGAACTTTATTTAACTCTCTGCAAACTGGAAACGATTTATCCGGAGGCTGCATTCATTGTAGCTGGGGATTTTAACAAGGCTAATCTGAAAACAAGACTCCCTAAATTTTATCAGCATATCGATTGCGCAACCAGGGGTGGAAAGACCCTGGATCATTGTTACTCTAACTTCCGCGACGCATATAAGGCCCTGCCCCGCCCCCTTTCGGAAAAGCTGACCACGACTCCATTTTGTTGATCCCTGCCTACAGACAGAAACTAAAACAAGAAGCTCCCACGCTGAGGTCTGTCCAACGCTGGTCCGACCAAGCTGACTCCACACTCCAAGACTGCTTCCATCACGTGGACTGGGAGATGTTTCGTATTGCGTCAGACAACAACATTGACGAATACGCTGATACGGTGTGCGAGTTCATTAGAACGTGCGTTGAAGATGTCGTTCCCATAGCAACGATTAAAACATTCCCTAACCAGAAACCGTGGATTGATGGCAGCATTCGTGTGAAACTGAAGGCACGAACCACTGCTTTTAATCAGGGCAAGGTGTCTGGTAACATGACTGAATACAAACAGTGGAGCTATTCCCTCCGCAAGGCTATCAAACAAGCTAAGCGCCAGTACAGAGACAAAGTAGAATCTCAATTCAACGGCTCAGACACAAGAGGCATGTGGCAGGGTCTACAGTCAATCACGGACTACAGGAAGAAACCCAGCCCAGTCACGGACCAGGATGTCTTGCTCCCAGGCAGACTAAATAACTTTTGCCCGCTTTGAGGACAATACAGTGCCACTGACACGGCCTGCAACGGAAACATGCGGTCTCTCCTTCACTGCAGCCGAAGTGAGTAAGACATTTAAACGTGTTAACCCTCGCAAGGCTGCAGGCCCAGACGGCATCCCCAGCCGCGCCCTCAGAGCATGCACAGACCAGCTGGCCGGTGTGTTTACGGACATATTCAATCAATCCCTATACCAGTCTGCTGTTCCCACATGCTTCAAGAGGGCCACCATTGTTCCTGTTCCCAAGAAAGCTAAGGTAACTGAGCTAAACGACTACCGCCCGTAGCACTCACAACCGTCATCATGAAGTGCTTTGAGAGACTAGTCAAGGACCATATCACCTCCACCCTACCTGACACCCTTGACCCACTCCAATTTGCTTACCGCCCAAATAGGTCCACAGACGATGCAATCTCAACCACACTGCACACTGCCCTAACCCATCTGGACAAGAGGAATACCTATGTGAGAATGCTGTTCATCGACTACAGCTCGGCATTCAACACCATAGTACACTCCAAGCTCGTCATCAAGCTGGGTCTCGACCCCGCCCTGGGTCTCGACCCCGCCCTGTGCAACTGGGTACTGGACTTCCTGACGGGCCGCCCCCAGGTGGTGAGGGTAGGCAACAACATCTCCTCCCCGCTGATCCTCAACACTGGGGCCCCACAAGGGTGCGTTCTGAGCCCTCTCCTGTACTCCCTGTTCACCCACGACTGCGTGGCCATGCACGCCTCCAACTCAATCATCAAGTTTGCGGACGACACAACAGTGGTAGGCTTGATTACCAACAACGACGAGACGGCCTACAGGGAGGAGGTGAGGGCCCTCGGAGTGTGGTGTCAGGAAAATAACCTCACACTCAACGTCAACAAAACTAAGGAGATGATTGTGGACTTCAGGAAACAGCAGAGGGAACACCCCCATCCACATCGATGGAACAGTAGTGGAGAGGGTAGCAAGTTTTAAGTTCCTCGGCATACACATCACAGACAAACTGAATTGGTCCACTCACACAGACAGCATCGTGAGGAAGGCGCAGCAGCGCCTCTTCAACCTCAGGAGGCTGAAGAAATTCGGCTTGTCACCAAAAGCACTCACAAACTTCTACAGATGCACAATCGAGAGCATCCTGGCGGGCTGTATCACCGCCTGGTATGGCAACTGCACCGCCCTCAACCGTAAGGCTCTCCAGAGGGTAGTGAGGTCTGCACAACGCATCACCGGGGGCAAACTACCTGCCCTCCAGGACACCTACACCACCCGATGCTACAGGAAGGCCATAAAGATCATCAAGGACATCAATCACCCGAGCCACTGCCTGTTCACCCCGCTGTCATCCAGAAGGCGAGGTCAGTACAGGTGCATCAAAGCTGGGACCGAGAGACTGAAAAACAGCTTCTATCTCAAGGCCATCAGACTGTTAAACAGCCACCACTAACATTGAGTGGCTACTGCCAACACACTGTCAATGACACTGACTCTACTCCAGCCACTTTAATCATGGGAATTGATGGGAAATGATGTAAATATATCACTAGCCACTTTAAACAATGCTACCTTATATAATGTTACTTACCCTACATTATTCATCTCATATGCATACGTTGATACTGTACTCTATATCATCGACTGCATCCTTATGTAATACATGTATCACTAGCCACTTTAACTATGCCACTTGGTTTACATACTTATCTCTTATCTGTGTATAAGACAGTATTTTTTTTTTTTGGAATTGTTAGTTAGATTACTTGTTCGTTATTACTGCATTGTCGGAACTGGAGGCACAAGCATTTCGCTACACTCGCATTAACATCTGCTAACCATGTGTATGTGACAAATAAAATTTGATTTGATTTGATTTGATTTGGATAAGTCGTTTGCATTGAAAGCAAGTCTAAGAAATGGTACACCTGTTCTATTGTGCACTATTTCTATGCTTACCGTTCTTCGGTTTTGTTTTTGTGTCTTTTGCTTTCAGGTTTTGTACACCAGGTTTTGTACATCAAACAGCTGAAAATCCTGTATTTTTGGTTATTGAAAATATATATAAACTAAAATGAGGAAATATATTAGAATTTTAGCAACCAGGAAATTGCAGAAAGATTTCTGCATTTTGCACCTTTACATTGCCTTGTCCATTGCCTCTACAGACATGTCGATAGACGTAGTATCAACTTGAAATCTTTGGTTGTTTAGTACACTACCATACTAACTCTGTTTAGCACATGGCCTCACATGTGAATCCTTAAAGAGATGGGTGGGGCCAAGGCTTAAGAGGGTGTGAACGATGCTGAATGGATTTAGACAAAGAGCTCTCCAGTAGGTGAACCAAAACATTTAAGAGTTTATCAACTTTCAAAGCAGAATTAGTTACACATTGTTCCTCAACTGTAGTGTATGATATACCACTTTATAGGTCTGAGTCTGTAAAAAAAAACAATTTAAAATGTATACCAAAATACCAAATCGTGCTGTTTGGTCACATATCAGTTTTTTACAACAAAAAGAACCACACTGGCTGTCACGGAGGAAAGGGATGGAATCAAAGAGTGGCCCTATTGGGGTCACCTCAGTTGCAATGGGGTTGCCAGAGAGACAGAGTCACAATTTGTAATGTAATCTGTCCATCTAGAAAGTGTCATATGTGACCAACCGGCTTGATTCGGTCTTATGTAGCAAAATGTGAAATGGTGTTTTTTACATTGGATAAAAGTAGAGACTCAGAGCTAGATAACTGTACAGTGCCTTCAAAAAGTATTCAGACCCCTTGACTTTTTCCACATTTTGTTACGTTATTCTGAAATGGATTAAATCATTTTTTCCCCTCATCAATCTACAAACAATACCCCATAATGACAAAGCAGGTTTTTAGAAATGTTTGCAAATTAAAAAACTGAAATACATTTACATAAGTAAGACCCTTTACTTGGTGCTTTGTTGAAGCACCTTTGGCAGCAATTACAGCATTGATTATTCTCTGTATGACACTACAAGCTTGGCACACCTGTATTTGGGAAGTTTCTCTAATTCTTCTCTGCAGATCTCTCATGCTGGATGGGGAGCGTCGCTGCCCAGCTACTGTATGTTCAGGTCTCTCCAGAGATGTTCGATCGGGTTCAAGTCTGGGCTCTGGCTGGGCCACTTGAGGACATTCAGAGACTTCACCCGAAGCCACTCCTGCGTTGTTTTGGCTGTTTGCTTAGGGTTGTTGTCCTGTTGGAAGGTGAACCTTCACCCCGGTCTGAGGACCTGAGCACTGCAGAGCAGGTTTTCATCAAGAATCTGTCTGTACTTTTCCCCGTTCATCATGATCCTGATTAGTCTCCCAGTACATGGCGCTGAAAAACATCCCCACAGCATGATGCTGTCACCCCCATACTTCACCGTAGGGATGGTGCCAGGTTTCCTCCAGACGTGAAGCTTGGCATTCAGGCCAAAGAGTTCAGTCTTGGTTTCATCAGACCAGAGAAATTTGTTTCTCATGGTCTGAGAGTCCTTAGGTACCTGTTGGCAAACTCCATGCAGGGTGTCATGTGCCTTTTACTGAGTGGCTTATGTCTGGTCACTCTACCATAACGACCTGATTGGTGGAGTGCTGCAGAGATGGTTGTCCTGGAATGTTCTCCCATCTCCACAGAAGAACTCTGCAGCTCTGTCAGAGTGACCATTGGGTTCTTGGTCTTCTCCCTGACCAAGGCCCTTCTCCCCCGATTGCTCAGTTTGGCTTCGTGGCCAGCTCTAGGTAGAGTCTTGGCGTTTCCAAACTTCTTCCATTTAAGAATGGAGGAGGCCGCTTTGTTCTTGTGAACCTTCAATGGTGCAGAAATTTTGTGTTACCCTTCCCCAGATCTGTGCCAACACAAAGGTCTCAGAGCTCGACGGACAATTTCTTTGACCTCATGGCTTGTTTTTTTGCTCTGACTTGCACTGTCAACTGTGGGACCTTATACAGACAGGTGTGCCTTTCCAAATCATGTCCAATAAATATAATTTACCACAGGTGGACTCCAATCAAGTTGTAGAAACATCTCAAGGGTGATCAATGGAAACAGGATGCACCTGAGCTCAATTTTGAATCTCATAGCAAAGGGTCTGAATACTTATGTAAATACATTTTTTTATTTTATACATTTGCAAACATTTAAAAAATATATGTTTTCACTTTGTCATTGTGGAGTATTGTGTGTAGATTGCTGAGGATTAATTGTTTTGTTTTTTAAGTAACGTACTGTGGAAAATGTCAAGGGGTCTGAATACTTCCCGAAGGCACTGTATTTTATACACTACAGTTGAGGAACAATGGTCAAGTAATTATGCTTTGAAAGTTGATAAACTTAACCTCACTTTTGAGAAAATGGCCCTTGAATTATTTCTAAACCCACTGGAGAGCTCTTCTTTGTCTACACCCATTCAGCGTCGTTCAAACCCTCTTAAGCCATAGCCCCACCCATCACTTTAAGGATTTACATGTGAGGCCATGTACTAAACAAAATATTTCAAGACTAAAGGCTCTTTTTTAATAATCGGTGTGTTCGCAAATTCAATCTGGAGTGCCAGAGTGCGCTCAGTGTGCTCTGGGCGTTCAGAAACTCAGAACGTTGTCAGATTGTCCATTTGTAAATTCATAGTGTTTCGCTCTCGGAGAGTTCAGAGCGCACACTGGATGCCCTGTTTGACAAGTAGGGTTGATCGGATCGGTCTGACCTAACAGCAGCAGTCAAGCACCCAAGCTAACTGGCTAAAATTGGCTAGCTTCTTCCAGACACAAATTAGAGAACAGCTCACTCTGACCATTTTACTCACCAATGCAGAGCTGGTTAGGTTGTTATGTTATCCTGAGCATTGGTGACTTTAAAAACAACCACTACCTCAGGTTACAGTATTCTACCCTGCCTTTCTCTGTTTTGATTTGCCTTCTAAACTCTGTGGCCGTATCATGATAAGTCTTGTAAGGTTGGCTCTAGAGAGAGACAGGTGAATGGCTCATCCACAGAGGAACAAGGGAGCAGGAGGAGGAGAGGTGATGATTTTAGACCTGACATGACCTAATCTAGTTCTCGCTACACTTTGTCTGTCTCTTTCTTTACACTCGCTCTCGCTCCAGTCTCTCTCTCAATTTAAATGTTTCAATATAAGGGCTTTATTGGAATGGGAAACATATGTTTACATTGTTAATTTCTCTATTTCACTTGCTTTGGCAATCAAAAAATGTACAATAAACAATACACTGACAAAAGTTACAAAATAATAAAGTCATTTCAAATGGCATATTATGTGCAAATAGTTAAAGTACAATAGTGAATATAAATAAACAGAAATATCGGTTGTATTTACAATGGTGTTCTTCACTGGATGCCCTTTTCTTGTGGCAACAGATCACACATCTTGCTGCTGTGATTGCACACTGTGGTATTTCATCCAACAGATATGGGAGTTCATCAAAATTGGGTTTGTTTTCAAATTATGGGTGGGTCTGTGTAATCTGAATGAAATATGTGTCTCTACTGTGGTCATATATTTGGCAGGAGGTTAGGAAGTGCAATTCAGTTTCCACCTCATTTTGTGGGGAGTGTGCACATAGCCTGTCTTCTCTTGAGAGCCAGGTCTGCCTATAGCAGCCTTTCTCAATACAGTGCCTTGCAAAACTATTCTTCACCCTTGTCGTTTTTCCTATGTTGTTGCATTACAACCTGTAATTTAAATTTAGTTTTTCTTTGGATTTCATGTAATGGACATACACAAATGGAAAAGTGGTGCGTGCATATGTATTCACCCCCTTTGCTATGAAGCCCCTAAATAAGATCTGGTGCAACCACTTACCTTCAGAAGTCACATAATTATTTAAACAAAGTCCACCTGTGTGCAATCTAAGTGTCACATGATCTCAGTATATATACACACACCTTTTCTGAAAGGCCACAGAGTCTGCACCACCACTAAGCAAGGGGCACCACTAAGCAGGTGGCACCCTGAAGACCAAGGAGCTCTCCAAACAAAAGTTGTGGAGAAGTACAGATCAGGGTTTGGTTACATAAGAAAACAAACTGAAATGTTGAACATCCCACAGAGCACCATTAAATCCATTATTAAAAATGCGAAAGAATATGGTACCACAAAAAACCTGCCAAGAGAGGGCTGCCCACCAAAACTCACAGACCAGGCAAGGAGGGCATTAATCAGAGAGGTAAGGAGGGCATTAATCAGAGAGGCAACAAAGAGACCAAAGACAACCCTGAAGGGGCTGCAAAGCTCCACAGCGGAGATTGGAGTATCTGTCCATAGGACCACTTAAGACGTACACTCCATAGAGCTGCTTATCCTTTTTATGTTTGAGTTCCAAATATCTTTAACGGTCACCCCAGCGTGAGTTATTTTTATGCACGTGATGTTAGAACGTCCTCTCCATTCCAGAATGTGATTGTTATGCAACAGTACATTTAATCCGCGCTACCCTCAAATCAAGGCACTGTTTTTATAGGCTGTTTTCAACTTGTCAGTTTCAAATGATTTTCTAACAAGTTTTTATTTTCTAAGAACATTTTGAATTGAGGTGTGTTCCGCCTCCTCATTCATTCACATAAAAGTAGTAATTTTTACTTTTGCGGACAATTTCTTTTCAACATTTCTGACCCGGACAAAATACCCAAGCACTTCGCAACTGTTTTTGCAGTTCAAGTCTGCAGACATTTGTGCATGTCCCGTCAGAACAGGTTCTGCACACGTGTTCACCTTTTTGTCTGTTGCCCACATCGCAGTCATTGTTGTTTTCGTTCCCAATAATAACTTTGGAAATCTGTGCATTTATCAAAGTGCCTTATTATGTTATAAAAGTTTCTGTATGTCGTTTCTACTGTAGCTCACTATGTATGGAGCATAGTATATTTGTATATATTCTTTATAACTGCGGACACGCAAGGTAATGTTACTCATTTCAAAACCTTTATGGTGTTATATTCAATCTTGCTTATGTAGCTAGCTACATTCTTCTACTAGCTCTGTAAAACAATAGCTTGTGTTGTATTTTGAAGCTACCCTGGCCATGTGCCTCCCAAGTGGCGAAGTTGTCTAAGGCACAGCGTCTCTGTGGTGTCACTAGACACCCTGGTTCAAATCCAGGCTGTGTTTCTATCAAAGTAAGTGCCTTATGTTAATAGTTTCTGTATGTGATTTGCATGTAGGTCCAATTACAAAAAATAACTTGCTCAGTAATCATCTCACCTGTTGGTTGGCAGTGAACTATGTGGCCATTGAGGGCGGCAGGTTAGCCTAGTGCTTAAAGTGTTGGACTAGTAACCCGAAAGGTTGAAAGATCAAATCCCCAAGCTGACAAGGTAAAAGTATGTCATACTACCCCTGAACAAGGCAGTTAACCCACTGTTCCTAAGGCCATCATTGAAAATATGCATTTGTTCTTAACTGACCTGCCTAATCAAATCAAATCAAATCAAATTTTATTTGTCACATACACATGGTTAGCAGATGTTAATGCGAGTGTAGCGAAATGCTTGTGCTTCTAGTTCCGACAATGCAGTAATAACGAGCAAGTAATCTAACTAACAATTCCAAAAAAAACTACTGTCATACACAGTGTAAGGGGATAAAGAATATGTACATAAGGATATATGAATGAGTGATGGTACAGAGCAGCATAGGCAAGATACAGTAGATGATATCGAGTACAGTATATACATATGAGATAAGTATGTAAACCAAGTGGCATAGTTAAAGTGGCTAGTGATACATGTATTACATAAGGATGCAGTCGATGATATAGAGTACAGTATCAACGTATGCATATGAGATGAACAATGTAGGGTAAGTAACATTATATAAGGTAGCATTGTTTAAAGTGGCTAGTGATATATTTACATCATTTCCCATCAATTCCCATGATTAAAGTGGCTGGAGTAGAGTCAGTGTCATTGACAGTGTGTTGGCAGTAGCCACTCAATGTTAGTGGTGGCTGTTTAACAGTCTGATGGCCTTGAGATAGAAGCTGTTTTTCAGTCTCTCGGTCCCAGCTTTGATGCACCTGTACTGACCTCGCCTTCTGGATGGCAGCGGGGTGAACAGGCAGTGGCTCGGGTGGTTGATGTCCTTGATGATCTTTATGGCCTTCCTGTAGCATCGGGTGGTGTAGGTGTCCTGGAGGGCAGGTAGTTTGCCCCCGGTGATGCGTTGTGCAGACCTCACTACCCTCTGGAGAGCCTTACGGTTGAGGGCGGTGCAGTTGCCATACCAGGCGGTGATACAGCCCGCCAGGATGCTCTCGATTGTGCATCTGTAGAAGTTTGTGAGTGCTTTTGGTGACAAGCCGAATTTCTTCAGCCTCCTGAGGTTGAAGAGGCGCTGCTGCGCCTTCCTCACGATGCTGTCTGTGTGAGTGGACCAATTCAGTTTGTCTGTGATGTGTATGCCGAGGAACTTAAAACTTGCTACCCTCTCCACTACTGTTCCATCGATGTGGATGGGGGGTGTTCCCTCTGCTGTTTCCTGAAGTCCACAATCATCTCCTTAGTTTTGTTGACGTTGAGTGTGAGGTTATTTTCCTGACACCACACTCCGAGGGCCCTCACCTCCTCCCTGTAGGCCGTCTCGTCGTTGTTGGTAATCAAGCCTACCACTGTTGTGTCGTCCGCAAACTTGATGATTGAGTTGGAGGCGTGCGTGGCCACACGCAGTCGTGGGTGAACAGGGAGTACAGGAGAGGGCTCAGAACGCACCCTTGTGGGGCCCCAGTGTTGAGGATCAGCGGGGAGGAGATGTTGTTGCCTACCCTCACCACCTGGGGGCGGCCCGTCAGGAAGTCCAGTACCCAGTTGCACAGGGCGGGGTCGAGACCCAGGGTCTCGAGCTTGATGACGAGCTTGGAGGGTACTATGGTGTTGAATGCCGAGCTGTAGTCGATGAACAGCATTCTCACATAGGTATTCCTCTTGTCCAGATGGGTTAGGGCAGTGTGCAGTGTGGTTGAGATTGCATCGTCTGTGGACCTATTTGGGCGGTAAGCAAATTGGAGTGGGTCTAGGGTGTCAGGTAGGGTGGAGGTGATATGGTCCTTGACTAGTCTCTCAAAGCACTTCATGATGACGGATGTGAGTGCTACGGGCGGTAGTCGTTTAGCTCAGTTACCTTAGCTTTCTTGGGAACAGGAACAATGGTGGCCCTCTTGAAGCATGTGGGAACAGCAGACTGGTATAGGGATTGATTGAATATGTCCGTAAACACACCGGCCAGCTGGTCTGCGCATGCTCTGAGGGCGCGGCTGGGGATGCCGTCTGGGCCTGCAGCCTTGCGAGGGTTAACACGTTTAAATGTCTTACTCACTTCGGCTGCAGTGAAGGAGAGACCGCATGTTTCCGTTGCAGGCCGTGTCAGTGGCACTGTATTGTCCTCAAAGCGGGCAAAAAAGTTATTTAGTCTGCCTGGGAGCAAGACATCCTGGTCCGTGACTGGGCTGGGTTTCTTCCTGTAGTGCGTGATTGACTGTAGACCCTGCCACATACCTCTTGTGTCTGAGCCGTTGAATTGAGATTCTACTTTGTCTCTGTACTGGCGCTTAGCTTGTTTGATAGCCTTGCGGAGGGAATAGCTGCACTGTTTGTATTCAGTCATGTTACCAGACACCTTGCCCTGATTAAAAGCAGTGGTTCGTGCCTTCAGTTTCACACGAATGCTGCCATCAATCCACGGTTTCTGGTTAGGGAATGTTTTAATCGTTGCTATGGGAACGACATCTTCAACGCACGTTCTAATGAACTCGCATACCGTATCAGCGTATTCGTCAATGTTGTTGTCTGACGCAATACGAAACATCTCCCAGTCCACGTGATGGAAGCAGTCTTGGAGTGTGGAGTCAGCTTGGTCGGACCAGCGTTGGACAGACCTCAGCGTGGGAGCTTCTTGTTTTAGTTTCTGTCTGTAGGCAGGGATCAACAAAATGGAGTCGTGGTCAGCTTTTCCGAAAGGGGGGCGGGGCAGGGCCTTATATGCGTCGCTGAAGTTAGAGTAACAATGATCCAGGGTCTTTCCACCCCTGGTTGCGCAATCGATATGCTGATAAAATTTAGGGAGTCTTGTTTTCAGATTAGCCTTGTTAAAATCCCCAGCTACAATGAATGCAGCCTCCGGATAAATCATTTCCAGTTTGCAGAGAGTTAAATAAAGTTTGTTCAGAGCCATCGATGTGTCTGCTTGGGGGGGGATATATACGGCTGTGATTATAATCGAAGAGAATTCTCTTGGTAGATAATGCGATCTACATTTGATTGTGAGGAATTCTAAATCAGGTGAACAGAAGGATTTGAGTTCCTGTATGTTTCTTTCATCACACCATGTCACGTTGGCCATAAGACATACGCCCCCGCCCGTCTTCTTACCAGAAAGATGTTTGTTTCTGTCCGCGCGATGCGTGGAGAAACCCGCTGGCTGCACCGCTTCGGATTGCGTCTCTCCAGTTAGCCATGTTTCCGTGAAGCAGAGAACGTTACAGTCTCTGATGTCCCTCTGGAATGCTACCCTTGCTCGGATTTCATCAACCTTGTTGTCAAGAGACTGGACATTGGCAAGAAGAATGCTAGGGAGTGGTGCACGATGTGCCCGTCTCCGGAGTCTGACCAGAAGACCGCTTCGTTTCCCTCTTTTTCTGAGTCGTTTTTTTTTTTGGTCGCTGCATGTGATCCACTCGGTTACACTGGTTGTAGTAAGGCAGAACACAGGATCCGCATCGCGAAAAACATATTCTTGGTCGTACTGATGGTGAGTTGACGCTGATCTTATATTCAGTAGTTCTTCTCGGCTGTATGTAAAGAAACCTAAGATGACCTGGGGTACTAGTGTAAGAAATAACACGTAAAAAAACAAAAAACTGCATAGTTTCCTAGGAACGCGAAGCGAGGCGGCCATCTCTGTCGGCGCCGGAAGTACAAGTTAGTTAATAAAGTGTCGATCAGATCAAAAAGATCTTCTTATACCACTTGGTCGTTTTCCGAGTGCATTCCACAAAGCTGGTTATCATGTCCGCCTTATCCACTGCCCCCATTTTGAGGTTATAGTCAAGCACACAATCTGGTTAGATTTTTCTCTCTCCCAGTCAGGTGGTCCACCTTCCCTGTGGCCGACATGGTTGCTGTATGGACAGTGGAGAGGACATGGACGTCTCATTTGTCATGCCACTTTACTGCCAGCTTTTGGCCGTTCTCCATGAACTCCACCTCCCCTCTCTGCAGCTTACGGCATCTAAATTCCTCTTCATGTCGACCTGACTGTGCCACAGGCCCCTGTGCTGTTGGAGAGCAGATGCTGAAGAGTGTGGGGCTGCTGTAACATTTGTCCACATAAAAAGTGTGTCCTTTGCTGAGATGAGGAGCAGGCATGGCCATCACCACGGACCCGGACACCCAAAGCCACTCAATGTTTGATATCAGTGGTGGACCCTGTGTAAACAATAATGTCCTGGACAAATCCTGTCTTCATGTCGCACATGACAAAGAACTTGACCCCAAACCTGTGCTTTTTGGAGGGAAAATATTGACGGAACACCAGCCTACTTTCCATAACATCAGGTATTCATCAATGCATAGTTCTTGTATGGCACAAAGACCTGACAAAATGCTAATGTCAAGCTAGTAAGAATATTTATTTCTTGGGAAACTCAGCAAAAAAAAGAAACGTCCTCTCAATGTCAACTGCGTTTATTTTCAGCAAACTTAACGTATAAATATATGAATGAGCGTAAGATTCATCAACTGAGACATAAACTGAACAAGTTCCGCAGACATGGAATAATGTGTCCCTGAACAAAGGGGTGTCAAAATCAAAAGTAACAGTCAGTATCTGGTGTGGCCACCAGCTGCATTAAGGTCTGCAGTGCATCTCCTCCTCATGGACTGCACCAGATTTGCCAGTTCTTGCTGTGAGATGTTACCCCACTCTTCCTCCAAGGCACCTGCAAGTTCCCGGACATGGCTGTGGGAAATGGCCCTCACCCTCTGATTCACAGGTCCCAGACGTGCTGAATGGGATTGAGATCCGGGCTCTTCGCTGGCCATGGCAGAACACTGACATTCCTGTCTTGCAGGAAATCATGCACAGAATGAGCAGTATGGATGGTGGCATTGTCATGCTGGAGGGCCATGTCAGGATGAGGCTACAGGAAGGGTACCACATGAGGGAGGAGGATGTCTTCCCTGTAACGCACAGCGTTGAGATTGCCTGCAATGACAACAAGCTTAGCTTTTTTTTCTCACCTTTATTTAACTAGGTAGTCCAGTTGAGAACAAGTAATAATTTACAACTGCAACCTGGCCAAGATAAAGCAAAGCAGTGTGACATAACCTTTCTAGGGCAGGTGTTCTGCTCGCGGAACCCCTTGACAACATTCCGGTGAAAAGGCAGCACGCAAAATTCAAAAATATTTCTTAGAAATATGTAACTTTCACACATTAACAAGTCCAATACAGCAAATTAAAGATAAACATCTTGTTATGTTAGGTCATAGCCAAGTCAAAAAAACACAGCCATTTTTCCAGCCAAATGTAGGAGTCGCAAAAAGCAGAAATATGGATAAAATGAATCACTAACCTTTGATGATCGTCATCAGATGACACTCATAGGACATCATGTTACACAATACATGTATGTTTTGTTCGATAATGTGCATATTTATGTAAAACAATCTGTTTACATTGGCATGTTATGTGCAGTAATGTTTTGATTCCAAAACATCCGGTGATTTTGCAGAACACTCATAATAAACATTGATAAAAGATACAAGTGTTATTCATAGAATTAAAGAGACTTCTCCTTAATGCAACCGCTGTGTCAGATTTTTAAAAAACCTTACGGAAAAAGCATAATCTGAGAACGGCGCTCAGAGCCCAACAGCCAGAGAAATATCTGCCATTTTGGAATCAACAGAAGTTAGAAAAAACACTGAATATTAACTTACCTTTGATGATCTTCATCAGAACGCACTCCCAGGAATCCCAGTTCGACAATACATGACTGATTTGTTCCATAAAGTTCCATAAAGTCCATCATTTAGCCACTTGTTGTTAGTGTGTTCGCAGCCCATATTCATGAGCCGCGAGAACTTCGTCCAGACAAAAACTCGAAAAGTTCTGTTACAGGTCGTAGAAACAAGCCAAACGATGTATGGAATCAATATTTTTTTTAATACATAAATCATCAATAAGGTTCCAACTGGAGAATGTAATTGTCTGAAGAAAAGCAGTGGAACGAGAGCAAACTCTGTTGGGAGCACGTGTCACAAGCCTGAGACACCCTGCCAGACCACTGACTCAAAGATCTCTCATGAGCCCCCCTTTATAGTAGAATCCTCAAACCAGTTTCTAAAGACGGTTGACATCTAGTGGAAGCCCTAGGAAGTGCAACTGCATCCATATCTCAATAGGGACTGTGTTGAAAAAACCTCAGATTTCCCACTTCCTGGTTGGATTTTTCTCCGGTTTTCGCCTGCAATATGAGTACTATTATACTCACAGACATCATTCAAACAGTTTTAGAAACTTCAGAGTGTTTTCTATCCAATAATAATAATAATATGCATATATTAGCATCTGGGACAGATTAGGAGGCAGTTCACTCTGGGCACGCTATTCATCCAAAAGTGAAATGCTGCCCCCTATCCCCAAAAGGATAAACAGTTACACAAACAAAAGTACAGTCAATAACACAATTGAAGAAATCTATGTACAGTGTGTGCAAATGTAGAAGAGTAGGGAGGTAGGCAATAATTGGGCCATAGAGGTGAAATAATTTCAATTTAGCATTAACACTGGAGTGATGGATGTGCAAATAGAGATACTGGGGTGCAAAAGAGCAAGTATTAATATGGGGATGAGGTAGTAGGGTGTACCATTTACAGATTGGCTGTGTACAGGTACAGTGATCGGTAAGCTCCTCTGACAGCTGATGCTTAAATTTAGAGAGGGAGATATAAGACTCCAGCTTCAGTGATTTTTGCAGTTCATTCCAGTCATGGGCAGCAGAGAACTGGAAGGAAAGGCGCCCAAAGGGAGTGTTGGCTTTGGGGATGATCAGTGAAATGTACCTGCTGGAGCGAGTGCTATGGGTGGGTGTTGCTATGGTGACCAGTGAGCTGAGATAAGACAGGGCTTTACCTAGCAAAGACTTAATTAAATGACCTGGAGCCAGTGGGTTTGGCGACGAATATGTAGTGAGGGCCAGCCAATGAGAGCATACAGGTCGCAATGGTGGGTAGTGTATGGGGCTATGGTGACAATACGGATGGCACTGTGATAGACTACATCCAGTTTGCTGAGTAGAGTATTGGAGGCAATTTTGTAGGTGACATCGCTGAAGTCAAGGATCAGTAGGATAGTTAGTTGTACGAGGGTATGTTTGGCAGCATGAGTGAAGGAGGCTTTATTGCGAAATAGGTTTTATGTTGAATTGGAGATGCTTACTGTGAGTCTGGAAGGAGAGTTTACAGTCTAACCAGACACCTTGGTATTTGTAGTTGTCCACATATTCTGGTCCGAACAGTCCAGAGTAGTGACGCTAGTCGGGCAGGATGGTGCAGGTGGCAATCGATTGAAGTGCACGCACTTAGTTTTACTAGCATTTAAAAGCAGTTGGAGGCCAAAGAATGAATGTTGTATGGAGTTGAAGCTCGTTTGGAGTTTGTTAGCACAGTGTCCAAAGAAGGGCCAGATGTCTACAGAATGGTGTTGTCTGTGTAGAGGTGGATCAAAGAATCACCAGCAGCAAGAGCGACATCATTTATATATACAGAGAAAAGAGTCGGTCCAAGAATTGAACCCTGTGGCACCCCCATAGAGACTGCCAGAGGTCCAGACAACAGGCCCTCCGATGATGCTGTGACACACCGCCCCAGACCATGACGGACCCTCCACCTCCAAATTGATCCCGCTCCAGTGTACAGGCCTCGGTGTAACGCTCATTCCTTTTTACGATCAACGTGAATCTGACCATCACCCCTGGTGAGACAAAACCGCGACTTGTCAGTGAAGAGCACTTTTTGCCAGTCCTGTCTGGTCCAGCGGCGATGGGTTTGTGCCCATAGGCGACGTTGTTGCTGGTGATGTCTGGTGAGGACCTGCCTTACAACAGGCCTACAAGCCCTCCGTCCAGTCTCTCTCAGCCTATTGCGGACAGTATGCGCACTGTTGGAGGGATTGTGCGTTCCAGGTGTAACTCGGGTAGTTGTTGCCATCCCCTACCTCTACCGCAGGTGTGATGTTCAGGTGTACCTAGCCTGTGCTATTGTTGTTACACGTGGTCTGCCACTGCGTGGACTTTCTGGCGCAGGCGTTCCGCTAGCGCCCCACCTCGACAACATCCGGTGAAATTGCAGAGCACGAAATTCAAAATACAGAAATAGTCATAATAAACATGAATAAAAAATACAAGTGTTATACATCTCCTTAAAGATGAACTTCTTGTTAATCCAGCCGTATTGTCAGATTTCAAAAAGGCTTTACGGCGAAAGCATACCATGCTATTATCTGACGATAGCGCCCCGCTTACAAAATCATAAAAACATTTTATAACCAAGTAAAGTAATTACAAAAGTCAGAAAAAGCGATAACATTAATCACTAACCTTTGAAGATCTTTGTATGGTTGCAGTCACAAGAGTCCCAGCTACACAATAAATGTTTGCTTTGTTCGATAAAGTCCCTCTTTTATATCCCAAAAACTCAGTTTTGTTGGCCCATTTTGTTCAGTAATCCACTGGCTCAAAGGCGGTCAAAACATGCAGACGAATACAACCTAATAGTACAGGTAAAGGTCTTCTAAACATGTCAAACGATGTTAATAATTTACCTTCAGGTTGTCAATTGTCTAAATAATCAATAATATTTGAACCGGACAATAGCGTATTCAATAGAAAAGGAAAAATAACGAAGGGCGCTGTCACGAGTCCGACCGAGGGTGGTTTCCCTTCCCGGGCGGGTGGCGCTCGGCGGTCGTCGTCACCGGCCTATTAGCTGCCACTGATTGTCTTTCCTCCCCCTCCTTGTATGTTTATTGGTAGCACCTGTTGGTGAATGATTAGTTTGCCTTTATTAGACAGCCGGCCCGCCTGGTTGTTGTGCGGGATTAATGATTGTAACCTTCGGCTCTAATGTAGAGGAACGTGTTTGTTCCTGGTCGTGAAATTTCAGTTGTACCTTTCTCATTCCCCGTATTTGGGGCCGTTATTATTGTGAGCACCCTGTGGTGCATTGGTGCATTAAAAGAGCACAGCCTTGCACTCTCTGTCTCCTGCGTCTGACTCCACACCCACGACACCCGGAGCATTACAGGCGCGCACTCGGTCACGAGTACAAACCAGCTCTGCATTCTTCCTCAGTCCACTGACAGAAAGGTCTCATTCTTCTTCATTTTTCAGAAAACAAGCCTGAAACAATGTCTAAGACTTTTGACAGGAACTGCAATCTGGGTACTAAAGGTTGCTGAACACCAGTTGTTTCCCATCCAACTTGAAGAAGCTGGAGATGTTTTGATTTGAAGAATGGGCAAAAATCCCAGTGGCTAGATGTGTAGAGACATACCAAGAGACTTGCAGCTGTAATTGCTGCAAAAGGTGGCTCTACTAAGTATTGACTTTGGGGGGGATGAATAGTTACGCACGCTCAAGTTTTCCACTTTTCTGTCTTATTTGTTTTTTTTCACAATGATAAATATTTTGCATCTTCAAAGTGGTAGGCATGGTGTGTAAATCAAATGATACAACCCCCCCAAAAATTAATTTTAATTCCAGGTTGTAAGCCAATAAAATAGGAAAAATGCCAAGGGGGGTGAATACTTTCGAAAGCCACTGTAGCAAGGCTATGCTCACTGACTCAGTACAAAGTCAAAGCTTTAATTAATGTTGGGTTAGTCACAGTGGTCAGGTATTTTGCTACTGTATACTCTCTGTTTAGGGGAAAATAGAATTATAGTTTGCTTTGTTTTTTTGTAAATTCATTCTAATGTGTCAAGTAATTATTTTTGTTTTCTCATGATTTGGGTGGGTCCAATTGTGTTGCTATCCTGGGGCTCTGTGGGGTCTGTTTGTGAACATAGTTTTCCGGATTAACTGACCTTCATGTCTTATAGAAATGATGGACTGTCATTTCTCTTTGATAATTTGAGATTTTCGTGTCATATTATGGACTTGGGCTGTCTTCTGTACACCTTCTCTACCCTGTCAGAACACAACTGATTGGCTCAAACTCATTAAGAAGGAAAGAAATTCCACAAATTAACTTTTTACAATGCACACCTGTTCATTGAAATGGATTCCAGGTGACTGCCTCATGAAGCTGGTTGAGAGAATGCCAAGAGTGTGCAAAGCTTTCATAAAGGCAAAAGTTGGCTATTTGAAGAATATTTTGATTTGTTTTAACACTTTTTTGATGACTACATGATTCCATGTGTGTTGTTTCATAGTTTGTCTTCACTATGATTCTACAATGTAGAAATAGTAAAAATTAAGAAAAACCTTTGAGTAGGTGTTCTAAAACTTTTTACTGGTAGTGTACCTCTGCTGGAGAGGATATGTTCATTAGAGTTACCAGCCTCTGAAATTGCAGCCCAAATAAATGCTTCACGGAGTTCAAGTAACAGACATCTCAACATCAACTGTTCAGAGGAGACTGCGTGAGTCAGGCCTTCATGGTTGGATTGCTGCAAAGAAACCCCTACAAAAGGAAACCAATAATAAGAAGGGACTTGCTTGGGCCAAGAAACATGATCAATAGACATTACACCTGTGTAAATCTCTGTATGGGCGGTTCCCACCCGTCAAGCATGGAGAAGGAGATGTGATGGTGTGGGGGTGCTTTGCTGGTGACACTGTCATTGATTTTTTCAGAATTCAAGGCACACATAACCAGCATGGCTACCACAGCATACTGCAGCAATACACCATCCCATCTGGTTTGGCTTAGTGGGACTATCATTTGTTTTTCAACAAGACAATGACCCAACACATCTCCAGGCTGTGTAAGGGCTATCTGACCAAGAAGGAGAGTGAGGGGAGTGCTGAATCAGATGATCTGGCCTCCACAAGCATGAAGCATGGGGTGGGAGGTATCCTAGTGGTTAGAGCATTGTGTCACGTTCTGACCTTCATTTCCTTTGTTTTGTATTTATTTAGTATGGTCAGGGCGTGAGTTGGGTGGGCAGTCTTTGTTTGTTTTTCTATGATTTGGGGATTTGTATGTTTCGGCCTAGTATGGTTCTCAATCAGAGGCAGGTGTCATTAGTTGTCTCTGATTGAGAATCATACTTAGTTAGCCTGGGTTGCACTGTTTGTTTGTGGGTGATTGTCTATGTTAGTTGCTTGTGTCAGCACAGGTCTCATTTATAGCGTCACGGTCGTTATTGGTCTATTGTTTTTGTATTCAGTGTTCAGTACTTTCTTTAATTAAATATTCACCATGAGCATATACCACGCCGTATTTTGGTCCTCTGATCCTTCTCGCCTCTCCTCTTCAGATGAAGAGGAGGAAGACCGTGACACATTGGGCCAGTAAATGAAATGTTGGTGTATCGAATCCCTGAGCTGACAAGGTAAAAATATGTAGTTTTGCCCCTGAACAAGGCAGTTAACCCACTGTTCCTAGGCCGTCATTGAAAATAAGAATTTGTTCTTGACTGGCCTGGTTAAATATGATTTTTTTTATCACCAGATCTCAACCCAATTGAGATGGTTTGGGATGAGTTGGACCACAGGGTGACGGAAAAGCAATGCTCAGCATATGTGGGAACTCCTTCAAGACAGTTGGAAAAGCATTCCAAGTGAAGCTGGTTGAAAGAATGCCACAAGTGTGCAAAGCTGTCATCAAGGCAAAGGGTGGCTATTTGATGAATCTCAAATATAAAATATATTTTCATTTGTTGAACACTTTGTTTTTGCAAGGCTGTCAACAAGGCAAATATATTTTAATACTTTTTCGATTCTATGTCTTTACTATGAATGACTGTGTCCAATCTTTTGACCGGTACTGTATATGTTGAATAGGGTTGGGCTTAAGCTGCATCCCTGTCTCACGCTCTGGTCCTGAAAGAAAGAAAGAAATATGTGTTTGTCTATTTTAACTGCACACTTGTGAATTATGATATGACTGGGGAACCCAGTCTGCCCTCTGACAGCAGCTCCAGGGCATGCCAAGCCACTATGTGTTTGGGAAAAAGTATTTGCCATTTGAGTCAATGAGGAACACAATCTCTAGCTTTTTGTTTGTGTACATGGATTTTCTAATGTTGTATGTTTTTTCCCCAACACCACTTCCATCATATTGTATAGCAGACCCTCATGCCAAATTGAGTCTAAAGCTTTTTTGAAATCAATAAAGGATGAGAAGACTGCCTTTGCTTTGGTTTATTTGTTAGTCAATTAGGCTGTGCAGGATGAATATGTGGTCTGTCTTACGGTAATTTGGTAAAAAGCAAATTTGACTTTTTGTTGAGTCTGCTGGTAATGATAATGCAGAGGATGTCACCAAGGTTTCTGTTGACGCATGTCCCCCAGTAGCTATTGGGGTCAAATCGGTCTTCATTTTTATGGATTGGGGTGGTCAGTCCTTGTTTCCAAATATTGGGGAAGATGCCAGAGCTGAGGATGATGTTAAAGACTTTAAGTAAAGGGAATTTGTGGTCTGTATATTTCCTTTAGGATACCATCAACTCCACAGTTATTTTGGGGTTGGAGGGTTTGTATTTTGTCCTGTAGTTCATTGAATGTAATTGGAGAATCCAGTGGGTTCTGGTAGTCTTAAATCAGTAGTTGATTCTAAGATTTGTATTTGAACATGTATGTTTTTGCTGTTTTGTTATAGAGACAAAAGTTTAGAGAAGTGGTTTATCCATACATCTCCGTTTTCCCAGAAATGACTATATTCTATGGATTCTTCAATTACATTGGAGCTGATTTCTGATGTGCTGATCCTTTCTTTTTCCGTTGTGTATTTCAAATCAAATTGTATTGGTCATTACACATGGTTAGCAGATGTTAATGCGAGTGTAGCGAAAATCTTGTTCTAGTTCCGACCGTGCAGTAATATCTAACAAGTAATCTCACAATTTTACAACAACTACCTTACACTTGTGTGTATAAAGGAATGAATAAGAATATGTACATATAAATATATGGATGAGCGATGGCCGACTGGCATAGGCAAGATGCAGTAGATGGTGTAGAGTATATACATGAGATGAGTAATGTAGGGTATGTAAACATTATATATAGTGCCATTGTTTAAAGTGCCTAGTGATACAATTATTACATCCAATTTTAAATTTTTAAAGTGGCTAGAGATTTGAGTCAGTATGTTGGCAGCAGCCATTCAATGTTAGTGATGGCTGTTTAACAGTCTGATAGCCTTGAGATAGAAGCTATTTTTCAGTCTCTCGGTCCCAGCTTTGATGCACCTGTACTGACCTCGCCTTCTGGATGATAGTGGGGTGACTAGGCAGTGGCTCGGGTGGATGTTGTCCTTCATCTTTTTGGCATTCATGTGACATCGAATGGTGTAGGTGTCCTGAAGGGCAGGTAGTTTGCCCCCAGTGATGCGTTGTGCAGACCTCACTACCATCTGGAGACCCTTACGGATGTGGGTGGAGCAGTTGCCGTACCAGGCCATGATACAGCCCGACAGCATGCTCTCAATTGTGCATCTGTAAAAGTTTTTGGAGACAAGCCAAATTTCTTCATCCTCCTGAGGTTGAAGAGGCTATGTTGCGCCTTCTTCACCACGCTGTCTGTGTGGGTGGACCATTTCAGTTTGTCCGTGATGTGTGCACTGAGGATCTTAACTTTCCACCTTCTCCACTACTGTCCCCATCGATGTGGATAGGGGGGTGCTCCCTCTGCTGTTTCCTGAAGTCCACGATCATCTCCTTTGTATTGTTGACGTTGAGTGTGAGGTTATTTTCCTGACACCACACTCCAAGGGCCCTCACCTCCTCCCTTTAGGCCGTCTCGTCGTTGTTGGTAATCAAGCCTACCACTGTAGTGTTGTCTGCAAACTTGATGAATGAGTTGGAGGTGTGCATGGCCACGCAGTCATGGGTGAACAGGGAGTACAGGTGAGGGCTGAGAATGCACCATTGTGGGGCCCCAGTGTTGAGGATCAGTGGAGATGTTGTTTCCTACCCTCAACACCTGGGGAAGGCCCGTCAGAAAGTCCAGGACCCAGTTGCACAGGACGGGGTCGAGACCCAGGGTCTCAAGCTTAATGACGATTTTGGAGGGTAACATGTTGTTAAATGCTGAGCTGTAATCGATGAACAACATTCTTATATAGGTATTTCTCTTGTCAGGTTGGGTTAGGGCAGTGTGCAGTGTGATTGCGATTGCGTCGTCAGTGGACCTATTGGGGCGGTAAGCAAATTGGAGTGGGTCTAGGGTGTCAGGTAGGGTGGAGGGGATATGATCCTTGACTAGTCTCCCAAAGCACTTCATGATGTCGGAAGTGAGTGCTACGGGCGAGTCATTTAGCTCAGTTACCTTAGCTTTCTTGGGAACAGAAACAATGGTGGCCCTCTTGAAGCATGTGGGAACAGCAGACTGGGATAGGGATTGATTGAATATGTCCGTAAACACAAAAATTATGTGGATATATTGAAGCAACATCTCAAGACATCAGTCAGGAAGTTAAAGCTTGGTCGCAAATGGGTCTTCCAAATGGGTCTTCCAAATGTACAATGACCCCAAGCATACTTCCAAAGTTGTAGCAAAATGGCTTAAGGACAACAAAGTCAAGGAATTGGAGTGGCCATCACAAAGCCCTGACCTCAATCCTATAGAACATTTGTGGGCATAACTGAAAAGGCGTGTGCGAGCAAGGAGGCCTACAAACCTGACTCAGTTATGTCAGGAATGGGCCAAAATTCACCCAACTTATTGGAAGGCTGCCTGAAATATTTGACCCAAGTTAAACAATTTAAAGGCAATGCTACCAAATACTAATTGAATGTATTTACTTATGACCCACTGGGAATGTGATGAAGGAAATAAAAGCTGAAATAAATCATTCTCTACAATTATTCTGACATTTCACATTCTTAAAATAAATTGGTGATCCTAACTGACTTAAGACAGGACATTTTTACTAGAATTAAATGTCAGGAATTGTGAAAAACGGACTTTAAATGTATGTAAACTTTCGACTTCAACTGTACTTCTTAGGTCGCAGGATGGGGCTTGGGCGGGTGTAATAGTGGGGTTTGGCCCCGTTGCTCTTCTCAAAACCTGGGCATACAGTGGGGCAAAAGTATTCAGTCAGCCACCAATTGTGCAAGATCTCCCACTTAAAAATATGAGAGAGGCCTGTAAATTTTCATCATAGGTACACTTCAACTATGACAGACAAAATGGTAAGCAGCTTGGTTTGAAGAAATCAACTGTGGGAGCAATTATTAGGAAATGGAAGACATACAAGACCACTGATAATCTCCCTCGATCTGGGGCTCCACGCAAGATCTCACCGCGTGGGGTCAAAATGTTCACAAGAACGGTGAGCAAAAATCCCAGAACCACACGGGGGGACCTAGTGAATGACCTGCAGAGAGCTGGGTCCAAAGTAACAAAGCCTACCATCAGTAACACACAACGCCACCAGGGACTCAAATCCTGCAGTGCCAGATGTGTCCCCCTGCTTAAGCCAGTACATGTCCAGGCTCGTCTGAAGTTTGCTAGAGCGCATTTGGATGATCCAGAAGAAGAGTGGGAGAATGTCATATGGTCAGATGAAACCAAAATATAACTTTTTGGTAAAAACTCAACTCGTCGTGTTTGGAGGACAAAGAATGCTGAGTTGCATCCAAAGAACACCATACCTACTGTGAAGCATGGGGGTGGAAACATCATGCTTTGGGGCTGTTTTTCTGCAAAGGGACAAGGACGACTGATCCGTGTAAAGGAAAGAATTAATGGGGCCATGTATCGTGAGATTTTGAGTGAAAACCTCCTTCCATCAGCAAGGGCATTGAAGATTAAATGTGGCTGGGTCTTTCAGCATGACAATGACCCCAAACACACCGCCCGGGCAAAGATGGAGTGGCTTCGTAAGAAGCATTTCAAGGTCCTGGAGTGGCCTAGCCAGTCTCCAGATCTCAACCACATATAAAATCTTTGGAGGGAGTTGAAAGTCCGTGTTGCCCAGCAACAGCCCCAAAACATCACTGCTCTAGAGGAGATCTGCATGGAGGAATGGGCCAAAATATCAGCAACAGTGTGTGAAAACCTTGTGAAGACTTACAGAAAACGTTTGACCTCTGTCATTGCCAACAAAGGGTATATAACAAAGTATTGAGAAACTTTTGTTATTGACAAATACTTATTTTCCACCATAATTTGCAAATAAATTCATAAAAAATCCTACAATGTGATTTTCTGGATTTTTTTCTCATTTTGTCTGTCATAGTTGAAGTGTACCTATGATGAAAATTACAGGCCTCATCTTTTTAAGTGGGAGAACTTGCACAATTGGTGGCTGACTAAATACTTTTTTGCCCCACTGTATGTCCTGCTGTTATGTTGAGGTTCTTGCCGCAGGGGGCGGTGGGTGGCATGTGGTGGGTAGAAGGGGTATAGGTCTGATATGGGGGCCCTCTACAGGGTTTGCTTAGTGTGGTCTTAGCTAGTTGGGGTGTGGCTGTTGATGCTGTGGTCTGCTGTGCCATTTGTACCCTTGTGAATTATGATGTGCCTGGGGGACCCTAGTCTCTAGGGCACCAGAGTTTAGTCACTGTGTTTGGGAAAAAGGATATCCCCTTGAATGTATTTGCCATTTGAGTCAATGAGGAGCACAATCTCTGGCTTTTGTTTGGCGGTTGTCAAGAGAGCTATCAGGGGAGCTGACAGGGGGTCTGTTTGGTTGGTGTGTCCTATGTTGTCTGTCCGATTGTGATGTTGAGGCTGGCTGTTCTGCTGGCTTCTCCGGGGGAAGTGTGTTCTCTGTGCCATGTTCTCTCACCTTAGTCTGTAGAGAAGCCAGCTCTCTCAGACAGCTGTCCATCTCTACCTTATGCCCTCCGGGTCTTGTTGGGGGGTGTTGTTTTGTGGGTTTGCTCTGTCTGGATTGTGTGGACTAACTCTCAGATCCACCATGTCTTTCTCTAGCTTTGTGATTTTGTCCCTCAATGATGGAGGAGCAGTGGAGTTTTGGGACTTGGGTGTGTTCAGTGCTGGGGGGGGTGACTAGCCTCCTCAGGATGGGGGAGTCATCACAGAGAGAGAGCTTTTCCTGCTGTGCTCTCTCTTTGATCCCGTAAAAGTCCTGCTTGGACTGCATGAGGATGCCCTGCACCATTACTGTCCAAGACTTGTACACATTGAGGAAATTGAAACAACCTCTGTCAATGTTTCGTATTGTGTTTCCACCCTTAGCCAATACCCTCTCTCTTCACATAGGGGTAGCGTGCTCTTATAGCACTGTGCCATGCCAGGGGATGGTCCGTGCGGAAACTAAAGTTGTTTACGTTCCCCTCTTTGTAGCAGTCAGCAAATAGTGTCTCTGAATGGTCCTTGAGATTTATTTTGTACTTATTTCGTGCAGTGTTATTTTTTTCTATCCATGGGGTACTGTATTGCAATGACCTCTTCACAGGGATAAGCCGTGGGGGGCTTCACTGGCCACTGCATTTGGGAGTGGGGTGGTGAAACTCTCCTGCCATTGTTAGGCTCAAGAATTTTCACATCTCTCACTTCACACCTTTCCCCCCACAGTAGACTGAAAAGATTTGGCAATGGTCCCCAGATCCTCAAAAAGTTATGAAGCTGCACCATCGAGAGCAGCCTGATCGGTTTCATCACCGCCTGGTATGGCAGTCACCTAAGTCATAGACTATTCTCTCCGCTACCACACAGTAAGCTGTACCAGAGCACCAAGTCTAGGACCAAAAGGCTCCTTAATTAACATCAACAGATCGCACCCCCAAGCCATGACTGCCGAACAATTAATCAAATGTTTTTTACACTGCTGCTACTCGCTGTTTATTATCTATGCGTAGTCACTTTACAAATTACCTCGACTAACCTGTACCCCGCACAATGACTCGGTACCAGTCCCCCCTGTATATAGCCTCGTCATTGTTGTGTTTTAATTTAAAAATAATAATTATTTAGTTTATTTAGTAAATATTTTCTAAACTCTATTTCTTGAACTGCATTGTTGGTTAAGGGCTTGTAAGTAAGCATTTCATGGTAGGGTCTACACCTGTTGTATCCGGTGTATGTGACAAAGACAATTTGATTTGATTCACACTTCAGTTCTAATTTAAGTTGAAGCCAGGTCAGTTCTGTCCTAGCAGCTTTGTATCCTTATTTATTAATCTTTATATAAAATCAATTTATAACATTTTTGACATGCGTTTTTCTGGATTTTTTTGTTTTCTTTCTCTCACTGCTCAAATAAACCTACCATTAAAATTATAGACGGATCATTTCTTTGTCAGTGGGCAAACGTACAAAATCAGCAGGGGATCAAATACTTTTTTCCCTCACTGTAATTCAATTACCTAGAGATTGTCTTTTTACTTTTTGGCTGCAGAAGTAGGTTCAGACTGAATATTACTCACTCAGTTTTGTGTTGGATGGTATTTCCAGGTTCCGCTGTGTTTCTTTTGCAGCTTTTGGTTTGTTAGAAGTTTTTTCTTGACTGTCCTTGATAGTAATAGTCCATGCAGGTACTTTTGACCAAAATCACAGTTTTAGGTATGGAATTTTGATTTGGATTGAAGGTTTTGAGGTTAGGATCCTTTATAAATCTTTGCAAAAATATATATATATTAATATATTTTTGCAGAAGAACTCAGGAGCCCATGAACTCACTACCTCTTGCTCTCTCGGTCTTGTTCTCTCTCTCCCTGTCAGTCAGTCAGTCATTACAACAAGTCCCAGCTTGTGTCAGTATACTGTGTCCCAGCCTCATAGTATACTGAGAGGTTGAGGGACACTGGTTTAGTGCAGCACAGAGACAGACCGTAAAACTTGACAGACAAATGAACAGGGCGGACAGGGATGGCCTGGTTTATTACCTGATTTGAGGCACAGCACTCAATGAGAATCACAATAGATAATGTTGGGGACCCTGGGGCTTGAAAGCTAGTGTATTTGCACCTGGTTCTATGCCAGGAAAGATAACTTACAACACAGAGGCTGCAGTGAATAAAAGATACATGTAGTGAATGCAGGTGTGGCCAGATTTTAAATTAGCTGTCTGGCTGATGTTGTCTAGAGAAAAAGTACTGGTTCTACTCAGACCTGAGTTCAAATACTGCTTAAAATCTCAATTAATTATATACATTTGAAGTAAGTATTCAGATATATTTTATTTGAAAACACAAGTAGTTGAAAAGACCAATAGCTTCCTAAAAATCCAGAAAATCACATTGTAGGATTTTGAATGAATTTATTTGCAAATTATGGTGGAAAATAAGTATTTGGTCAATAACAAAAGTTTATCTCAATACTTTTGTTATATACCCTTTGTTGGCAATGAATGAGGCAAGCGTTTTCTGTAAGTCTTCACACACTGTTGCTGGTATTTTGGCCCATTCCTCCATGCAGATCTCCTCTAGAGCAGTGATGTTTTGGGGCTGTTGCTGGGCAACATGGACTGTCAAATCCCTCCAAAGATTTTCTATGGAGTTGAGATCTGGAGACTAGCTAGGCCACTCCAGGACCTTGAAATGCTTCTTACGAAGCCACTCCTTCGTTGTCCGGGCGGTGTGTTTGGGATCATTGTCATGCTGAAAGACCCAGCCACGTTTCATCTTCAATGCCCTTGCTGATGGAAGGAGGTTTTCACTCAAAATCTCACGATAGATGGCCTCATTCATTCTTTCCTTTACACGGATCAGTCGTCCTGGTCCCTTTGCAGAAAAACAGCCCCAAAGCATGATGTTTCCACCCCCATGCTTCACAGTAGGTATGGTGTTCTTTGGATGCAACTCAGCATTCTTTGTCCTCCATACACGACGAGTTGAGTTTTTACCAAAAAGTTATATTTTGGTTTCATCTGACCATATGACATTCTCCCACTCTTCTTCTGCATCATCCAAATGCTCTCTAGCAAACTTCAGACGGGCCTGGATATGTACTGGCTTAAGCAGGGGGACACGTCTGGCACTGCAGGATTTGAGTCCCTGGCGGCGTAGTGTGTTACTGATGGTAGGCTTTGTTACTTTGGACCCAGCTCTCTGCAGGTCATTCACTAGGTCCCCCCGTGTGGTTCTGGGATTTTTGCTCACCGTTCTTGTGAACATTTTGACCCCACGCGGTGAGATCTTGCGTGGAGCCCCAGATCGAGGGAGATTATCAGTGGTCTTGTATGTCTTCCATTTCCTAATAATTGCTCCCACAGTTGATTTCTTCAAACCAAGCTGCTTACCTATTGCAGATTCAGTCTTCCCAGCCTGGTGCAGGTCTACAATTTTGTTTCTGGTGTCCTTTGACAGCTCTTTGGTCTTGGCCATAGTGGAGTTTGGAGTGTGACTGTTTGAGGTTGTGGACAGGTGTCTTTTATACTGCTAACAAGTTCAAACAGGTGCCATTAATACAGGTAACGAGTGGAGGACAGAGGAGCCTCTTAAAGAAGAAGTTACAGGTCTGTGAGAGCCAGAAATCTTGCTTGTTTGTAGGTGACCAAATACTTATTTTCCACCATAATTTGCAAATAAATCCATTAAAAATCCTACAATGTTATTTTCTGGATTTTTTTTCTTCTAATTTTGTCTGTCATAGTTGAAGTGTACCTATGATGAAAATTACAGGCCTCTCTCATCTTTTTAAGTGGGAAAACTTGCACAATTGGTGGCTGACTAAATACTTTTTTGCCCCACTGTACAATACCGGTCAAACGTTTTAGAACACCTACTCATTCAAGGGTTTTTCTTTATGTTTACTATTTTCTACATTGTAGAGTAATAGCAAAGACATCACAACTATTAATTAACACATGAAGTAACAAAGTGTTAAACAAATACAAATATTTTATATTTGAGATTCTTCAAATAGTCACTGTTTGCACACTCTTGACATTTTCTCAACCAGCTTCACCTGGAAATCGATTCCAACAGTCTTGAAGAAGTTCCCACATATGCTGAGCACTTGCCATCTGCTTTTCCTTACCTCTGCAGTCCTTAGAGCTAGGCCCGGCCAGCTCCCAGCTAGCAAACGAAGTACACCAACTACAATACATCTCTTGCCAACTTGGCCTGGACCCTTTGTCGACACGGAGCCCCGCCAATCCATCACGACTGGTCTGCTGATCTGCTGATGTAAGTTGGCCGATGTGCTCTCAACCAGCCTCTGCGTCGTGGATGTGGTGAAGATCCATCTGCTAGCCCCGGCCCGCTAGCTTCCTGAACATGGTGTCTCCTGCTCGCCTAGCATAGTAATCGACTACTGAACGGCTCCCTATTTCATCGATTGCTGCTCATTGGACCCTATGATTACACAGCTGATGCCTGCTGGACTGTTCATTAACACAGTACTAAATGTTGTTTATCTATCGGCCCCAGCCTCGAACTCAGGCCCTGTGTGTAGCTAACTGATCCTCTCTACCCATTTATTGCCATTTACCCGTTGTCTCACCTGTTGTCTTAGCTCTCCCTATCAACACCTGTGATTGCTTAATGCCTCTCTCTAATGTCAATAATGCATTGTATACTGTTGTTTAGGGCAGGTCTCATTGTCTTTTTTGTTACTGCGGAGCCCCTAGTCCTGCTCAACATGCCTCAGATAGCCCCCTTGTCCCACCCCCCACACATGGGGAGACCGCACCTAGCTTAACTGGCACTTCCAGAGTTGCAACCTCTCTCATCGGCATGCAATGCCTAGGTTTACCTCCACTGTACTTCCACTCTACCATACCCTTGTCTGTACACTATGCCCTGAATCGATCCTACCACGCCCAGAAATCAGCTCCTTTTATTCTCTGTTCCCAAAGCACTAGACAACCAGTTCTTATAGCCTTTAGCCATACCCTCATCCTACTCCTCATCTGTTCCTCTGGTGATGTAGAGGTTAACCCAGGCCCTGTGTGTCCCCAGGCGCTCATTTACTGACTTCTGCAACCATAAATGCCTTGGGTTCATGCATGTTATCAGAAGCCTCCTCCCTAAGTTTTCTTCATTCACTGCTTTAGCCACTCCGCCAACCCTGATGTCCTAGCTGTGTCTGAATACTGGCTTAGGAAGGCCACCAAAATTTCAGAAATTTCCATCCCCAATTACAACATTTTCCATCAAGACAGAACTGCTAAAGGGGACGGAATTGCAATCTACTGTAGAGATAACTCTGCAGGCTATGTCATACTATCCAGGTCTACGCCCAAACTGTTCGAGCTTCTACTTTTAAAGATCCATCTTTCCAGATATAAGTCCCTCACTGTTGCCGCTTGTTATAGACACCCCTCAGCTCCCAGCTGTGCCCTGGACACCATATGTGAATTGATTCCACCCCGTCTATTGTCAGAATAAGTACTGCTAGGTGACCTAAATTGGGAAATGCTTAACACCCCGGCCATCCTACAATCTAGGCTAGATGCCCTCAATCTCAAACACATTATCAAGGAATCTACCAGGTACAACACCAAATGTGTAAACACGGGCACCCTCATAGATATCATCCTGACAAATTTGCCCTCTAAATACACCTCTGCTGTTTTCAACCAGGATCTCAGCGATCACTGCCTACATCCTTTATGGGTCCGTGGTCAAACAACCACCCCTCATCACTTTCAAACGCTCCCTAAAACACTAACTGCGAGCAGGCCTTTCTAATCGACCTGGCCCGGGTATCCTGGAAGGATATTGACCTAATACAGTCAGTAAAGGATGCCTGGTTGTTCTTTAAAAGTGCTTGCCTCGCCATCTTAAATAAGCATGCCCCTTTCAAAAAAATGTAGAACTAAGAACAGATATAACCCTTGGTTCACTCCAGACCTGACTTCCCTTGACCAGCACAAAACACCCTGTGGCGTACTGCACTAGATTTGAATGGTCCCTCCGATATGCAACTTTTCAGGGAAGTCAGGAACCAATATACACAGTCAGTTAGAAAGCAAAGGCTAGCTTTTTCAAACAGAAATTTGCATCCTGCAGCACTATAACTCAAAAAAGTTTTGTGACACTGTAAATTCCATGGAGAATTAGATTACCTCCTCCCAGCTGCCCACTGCACTGAGACTAGGAAACACTCTCACCACTGATAAATCCATGATAATCGAGAATTTCAATAAGAGTTTCTCTACGGCTGGCAATGCTTTCCACCTGGCTACCCCGGCTAACAGCTCTGCACCCCCCGCAACAACTGGCCCCGCCCCCTCCCATTTTTCCTTCACCCAAATCCAGACAGCTGATGTTCTGAAAGAGCTGCAAAATCTGAATCCCTACAAATAAACTGGGCTAGACAATCTGGACACTCTCTTCCTAAAATTGTCCGCCGCCATTGTTGCAACCCCTATTAATACTCTGTTCAAACTCTTTCGTGTCATCTGAGATTCCTTAAGATTGGAAAGTGGAAAGTCCCCACTTCAAAGGGGGAGACACTCTAGACCCAAACTGTTACAGACCGATATCCACCCGACCCTGCCTTTCTAAAGTGAACAAACAGATCACCGACCATTTTGAATTCCACTGTGCACCTCAGCCACGCTCAAGGTCCTAAACGATATATCATAACTGAAATCAATAAAAGACAGTACTGTACAGCCGTCTTCATCGACCTGGACAAGGCGTTCGACTCTGTCAATCACCACATTCTTATTGGCAGACTCAACAGCCTTGGTTTCTCTAATGACTGCCTCGCCTGGTTCACCAACAACTTCTCAGATAGAGTTCAGTGTGTCAAATAGGAGGGCCTATTGTCCGAACCGCTGGTAGTCTCGTAGGGGTGCCACAGGGTTCAATTCTTGGGCCGACTCTATTCTCTGTATATATCAATGATGTCGCTCTTTCTGCGGGTGATTATTTGATCCACATCTACGCAGACGACATCCTTCTGTATACATCTGGCCCTTCTTTGGACACTGTGTTAACAAACCTCCAAATGAGCTTCAACACCATACAACACTCCTTCTGTGGCCTCCAACTACTCTTAAATGCTAGTTAAATTAAATGCATGCTCTTCAACCGATGGTTGCCCCCAACCACCCGCCTGACGAGCATCACTACTCTGGACAGTTCTGACTTAGAATATGTGGACAACTATAAATACAGTGGAAATCGGAAGTTTACATACACTTAGGTTGGAATCATTAAATCTTGTTTTTCAACCACTACAGAAATGTATTGTTAACAAACTATAGTTTTTGCAAGTCGATTAGGACATCTACTTTGTGCATGATGCAAGTAATTTTTCCAACAATTGTTTACAGATCGATTATTTCACTTATTATTCACAGTATCACAATTCCAGTGGGTCAGAAGTTTACATACACTAAGTTGACTGTGCCTTTAAACAGCTTGGAAAATTCCAGAAAATGATGTCATGGCTTTAGAAGCTTCTGATAGGCTAATTGACATCATTTGAGGCAATTGGAGGTGTACCTGTGGTTGCATTTCAAGGCCTACCTTCAAACTCAGTGCCTCTTTGCATGATATATTGGGAAAATCTAAAGAAATCAGCCAAGAGCTCAGAAAAAAACATTGTAGCCCTCTACAAGTCTGGTTCATCCTTGGGAGCAATTTCCAAATGCCTGAAGGTACCACGTTCATCTGTACAAGCAATAGTATGCAAGTATAAACACCATGGGACCACGCAGCCGTCATACCGCTCAGGAAGGAGACGCCTTCTATCACCCAGCGAGGAACGTACTTTGGTGCGAAAAGTGCAAATCAATCCCAGAACAACAGCAAAAGACCTTGTGAAGATGCTGGAGGAAACGGGTACAAAAGTATCTATAGCCACAGTAAAATGAGTCTATAGTCAATATAACCTGAAAGGCCACTCAGCAAGGAAGAAGCCACTGCTCCAAAACCGCCATAAAAAAAGCCAGACTACGGTTTGCAACTGCACATGGGGACAAAGATTGCACTTTTTGGAGAAATGTCCTCTGGTCTGTTGAAACAAAAATAGAATTGTTGGGCCATAATGACCATCGCTATGTTTGGAGGATAAAGGGGGAGGCTTGCAAGCCGAAGAACACCATCCCAACCATGAAGTACAGGGGTGGTAGCATCATGTTGTGGGGGTGCTTTGCGGCAAGAGGGACTGGTGTATTTCACAAAATAGATGGCATCATGAAGATGGAAAATTGTGTGGATATATTGAAGCAACATCTCAAGACATCAATCAGGAAGTTAAAGCTTTGTCACAAATGGGTCTTCCAAATGGACAATGACCACAAGCATACTTCCAAAATTGTGGCAAAATTGACAAAGTCAAGGTATTGGAGTGGCCATCACAAAGCCCTGACCTTAATCCTATAGAAAATGTGTGGTGTCACGTTCTGACCTTTATTTCCTTTGTTTTGTCGTTATTTAGTATGGTCAGGGCGTGAGTTGGGGTGGGCAGTCTGTTTGTTTTTCTATGATTTTGGGATTTCTATGTTTCGGCCTAGTATGGTTCTCAATCAGAGGCAGGTGTCATTAGTTGTCTCTGATTGAGAATCATACTTAGGTAGCCTAGGTTTCACTGTTTGTTTGTGGGTGTTTGTTTCCGTGTCTGTGTTTGTTCACCACACGGTACTGTTTTCGGTTATTCACATTACGTTTGTTTTTGTAGTTTAGTGTTCAGTTTGTCTTTAAAATAAACATCATGAACACTTACCATGCCGCATCTTGGTTCTCCGATCCTTCTCGCTTCTCCTCCTCAGATGAAGAGGAGGAAAACGGTTGCATGTGGGCAGAACTGAAAAAGCGTGTGTGAGCAAGAAGGCCTACAAACCTGACTCAGTTACACCAGCTCTGTCAGGAGGAATGGGCCAAAATTCACCCAACTTATTTTGGGACGCTTGTGGAAGGCTGCCCGAAACGTTTGACCCATGTTAAACAATTAAGGCAATGCTCCCAAATACTAATTGAGTGTGTGTGTAAACTTCTGACCCACTGGGAACGTGATGAAGGAAATACAAATTGAAATAAATAATTATCTAATATTATTTTGACAGTTCACATTCTTAAAATAAAGTGGTGATCCTAACTGACCTAAGACAGGGAATTTTTACTAGGATTAAATGTGAGAAATGGTGATAAACGGAGTTTAAATGTATTTGGCTAAGGTGTATGTAAACTTCTGACCTCAACTGTACCTAGGTGTCTGGCTAGACTGTAAACTCTCCTTCCAGACTCATATTAAGCAAAAATAATCCAAAAATAATCCAAAAATAAATCTAGAATTGGCTTCCTATTTCGGAAACAAAGCCTCCCTCACTCATGCTGCCAAACTTACCCTCGTTAAACTGACTATCCTACCGATCCTTGACTTCGGCGATGTCATTTACAAATTATCCTCCAACACTCTAGTCAGCAAATTGGATGCAGTCTATCACAGGAGCATCCGTTTTGCTACACTCGCAATAACATCTGCTAACCATGTGTATGTGACCAATAAAATTAGATTTGATATACTACCCACCACTGCGACTTGTATGCTCTCGTTGGCTGGTCCTCGCATTATTAGTCGCCAAATCCACTGGCTCCAGGTCATCTATAAGTCTTTGCTAGGTAAAGCCCCGCCTTATCTCAGCTCACTGGACACCATAGCAATACCCACCCGTAGTACGCTCTCCAGCAGTTATATTCACTGGTCATTCCCAAAGCCAACACCTGCTTTGTCCTCCTTTCCTTCCAGTTCTCGGCTGCCAATGACTGGAACTATTTATTTTTTTAAATCACTGAAGTTGGAGACTTATCTCCCTCATTAACTTGACGAGTCAGTAGTCAGAGGAGCTTACAGATCGCTGCAGCTGTACTCAGCCCATCTGTAAATAGCCCATCTAACCAACTACCTACCTTCTAGTTGCACATTCTCATCTGCACATATATCCCTCCAATGTAAATTGCTTAATTGTAATTACTTCCCCACTATTGGCCTATTTATTGCCATAACTCCTATATTCATTTGCACACTGTATACAGATTTGTATATTGTGTTATTGACTGTACGTTTGTTTATTCTGTGTAACTCTGTTGTTTTTGTCGCACTGCTTTGCTTTATCTTGGCCAGGTCACAGTTGTAAATGATTAATTGTTCTCAGATGAGATGGCATATCGCTGCAGAATGCTGTGGTAGCCATGCTGGTTAAATATGCCTTGAATTCTATTTTCATTTGTTTAATAACACGTTTCTGATTACTCCATGATTCCATATGTGTTATTTCATAGTGTTGATGTCTTCACTATTATTCTACAATGTAGAAAATAGTCAACATAAATAAAAACCCTTGAATGAGGAGGTGTTCTAAAACGTTTGACTGGTAGTGTATATACTTGGCGGTGTCAGATGAAGGCCCAAGTCATAGACTGTTCTCTCTGCTACCGCATGGCAAGCGTTACCGGAGCGCCAAGTCTAGGTCCAAAAGGTTCCTTAACACCTTCTACTCCCAAGCCATAAGACTGCTGAACAATTAATCAAAATTCTACCCGGACTATTTACACCTCGCAACACTCACTAAACGGGAGAGAACGCACCTCAGAGTCTGTTCGAGAAAGTGCAAGAATATTTGAGGAAAATGTGTCATTCAAGTCAAACCGTAACGTAGCAAATGTTCAAGCAAACTGAACGCACCTCATATGAAGAATCTAGGAGGTGCCATTTGTTTGGCCCACCTTTCTCCCTCTTTTCTTCCTCTCCTCCCCCTCCTCCCTCTACCACTATCACAGAATGGGATTAAGAATGGCATCCTCCAAATGCCCACGCTTCCCATGCTGGCTCATCACTCCTCTCCTCCATCCTTCCTCTTGTTTCTCTCCATCCCCATTTCTCCAAATGTTTACCATGTTCTTCATTATTACTCACCTCTTTTCTCCCTCCTTCACTTTTTTCCTCTCAATCCCATGTTTGTCACGAACCAGCTCAAAGCCCATAACAAAAGGGAGACAACGTAGAGATAAGGCGTAACAAAATATATATTTATTAACTAAAGCAACTAAGGAAAATATACAATGGTGTGTGTGTAATCAGTAGTGTGAGTGTTTTGCATGCATGAATGTGATCATGCAGGGTGTTGAAAAGATGCTAAAGCAAACAACTCAAAAACCACCAAGAAACACAACAAAATCCATAAAGGTGTCTGCATGGAGAGAGTCTCCTCCATGAATGGGGAAGTGGTGTATTTATCCTGGGAGACACCGGGCCCAGGTGTTTCCCATGTAGCTGACGACCCTCCCAACTCCGCCCACCGACATCCTAATAAGGAAACAACAAAGAGAGAATATGGCAGACAGAGTGGGAGGGTCGTCACATTCCCCCCCCATAAAACCGGGGACCAACAAGGGCCCCGGAACAACGACACAGCCCTCTGCGTCCCAAATTGATGAGGGGTTACGTGTTCACTTACAATTTGCCCCAGCCAACCTCCTCCCTAGACCTCAGCAACCTTCGCACAGGAAGCAACATTTAAGAGGAAAGAAGAAAAAACCAGGAGGGAGCAGACAGGACAGAGAGAACATGACAATACGAACAATGGTCAGTCACGTAAACATGTAGGAACAGGGCGCACGAGAGAGCGCATCAGCAATCACGTTTTCAGTCCCCCGGATGTGCCGCACATCGAGATGGAATGATTGTAAAAATAAACAGCATCGCATTATCCTCTGGTTTGGACACATCATGGACCTCAAAAAAGTGAGGGGGTTATGGTCGGTGTAGACCACAATAGGTACTACCCCCGACCCAACATACACTTCGAAGTGTTGTAGGGCCCAAATGAGTGCTAGCGCTTCCGTTTCAATAACCGAATAGTTCAACTGATAATGGTTAAACTTTTTGGAAAAGAAACTAACAGGCCTCTCAATCCCAGACACATCTGCTTGCAGCAAAACTGCACCTGCCCCCACATGACTAGCATCCACCTGCAATATACAATCGTCAGGACCAGGAACATCTTCCTCCTCATGCACAGATCTAGCACGACAAGAACCCAAGGAAACAACGGTATCAGCCATAATAACAGATTTTACCGTCCTCTGTAGAATCCCACTGTTCAGTCGCAGAGGAACGTGCATAATAGGGTTTTAACAGATTTACATGGCACAGCTGGTGTGCTTTCCTCCGTTCTGGAGTGGCAACTAGATAATTTTGCTCAGTGTACTGGCGCACCACTGTATATGGACCTTGAAACTTGGCTTGAAAAGGAGTACCAACAATTGGCAGCAGAGCAAGAACCTGGTCACCCATGACTAAAGTGACGAGGCTCAGTTCGGCGATCAAATATGCCCTTCATCCTCTCCTGTGAAGATGATAACTTCTCCTTAGCCATTTCACCGGCGGCGTACAGGCGTCGCCGGAAATCACACACATACGATAACAGGGACTGAGGAGGCTCGGGAGACTTCCAGTCATCCTGGAGAACAGATAAAAGCCCACGCACCCTATGTCCAAACACAAGGTCATTTGGACTGAAACCCGTGCTCTCCTGTGAAACCTCCCTAGCGGCTAACAGTAACCAAGGCAACCCCTCCTCCCAATCCTTATCCATCTCAGTACAATAAGCTCTCAACAAAGACTTAAGTGTTTGATGGAAACGTTCCAGTGCTCCTTGACTTTGCGCGTGATAGGCGCTAGACAAATTGTGTTTAATATGGAGCTGTTGCAGAACCTGACTAAACAGATTAGAGGTGAAATTAGATCCTTGATCACTCTGAATGACCTTAGTTCCTCTCATTGTTTGGAATCCCTGAGTCAAAGCTTTTAACACAGACTTAGTCGTGATAGATCGGAGAGGATAGGCAGCAGGAAACCTAGTGGTCTGACACATCACAGTGAACAGGTAACTGCTACCCTTTTTAGAACGAGGCAGAGGACCCACACAGTCAATAATCAGATACTCAAAAGGTTGGCTGAGTACAGGAATAGGAAACAAGGGTACCGGCTTAATAGCTTGATTAGGCTTACCAGTTAATTGACAGGTGTGACAAGTTTTGATAAAATCAGAAACATCCCTCTTTAATCTAGGCCAAAAGAAATGTCTTAATATGCGATTGTAGGTTTTCCTCACCCCCACATGTCCAGCAACGTCGCTGTGAGAAGTTTCCAACACCAACTCACGAAGCTTAACTGGTACAACAACCTGACTAATTGCCTCCCCCAAGAAACAACTATCATGAGACACCCACTTTCTCATCAGGACATCCTCTTGGAGAAAATAGCCATGGGCGACATCTCCCAACTGTTCTACAGGCACAATTTGGTCACGCAACTCTTCTAACGTGGAGTCATCCCGTTGCGCATTGATTAGATCTGAGCGGGTTACAGATAACGGAACAGGGAAAACCGTGACATACTTCTTTGTATTATTATCATTAGTCGGCGCAGTGACCAGTTCGCCACGGCCCATAGAACGTGTCACTGCACACGCAGAGAACACCTCTGGGAAACTCTGTACACTCATCAGGAATCCCAACAAATGACGGCTTGGTGGAAACCACTAGAGATGGAAACACGACAGGCCATACACGCTCACCAGCCAAGTTATTCCCAAGGATAACGTCGATACCCTCAATAGGCAACGAAGGACGCACCCCCACAACAACTTCACCCTTCACCATCAGTTTATGCAATGGAACTGACAGTGTTCAAACCTATTCCCCTAATTAGAACACTATTCCCCGAATCAGTCTCAGCAGAAAAGGGTAACACAGACTCCAATACAAATGATTCAGAGGCACCTGTGTCTCTCAGGATCTTCACTGGCACTAGGTCTTTACTTCCTAACATAGACACAAAACCTTCCGTAATGAAAGGTAAATAGTCTGGATCAATATGGACTTTCACATTCTCCTGGGCCTGAGGAAATAAGTCATGAGTGAACTGATGTGGAACAGGTGCAGCTAACGCGGTCGGCTTAGATTTAGCGTAAGCACCCTTTGACCTGAGAAGTGGACATTCGTTTTTCCAATGACCTGAACCTTGACAGTAGTGACACTCCTGCCCAAAGTCAGCTTTACCATGGGAGTCAGGCTCAACCCTAGTTGAATAGAACTCTCCCCTGAACCAAAGTATCTCGGTGAGCGAAGCCCAAATCTATCCGAATGCCCCCACTCTTTCCGAATACGGGGCTCTGCAAAGACACGTTTTGTGAGTCAACACATACTCGTCCGCCAAAACCGCAGCTTCAGCGACATTCTTTACTTTCTGTTTGTTAATATACGTGGCAATAAGATCAGGAATTGTGTCCTTAAATTGCTCTAACGTAATCAGATCACACAGCCCTTGGAAAGTCACAACTGCAGAGGCGGAACACCAGCGATTAAACTGTAAAGATAATTGTCGCGCAAACTCAACATGAGTCTGCTTATCATCCCTTATAAATCGTTGGCGGTAAGCCTCAGGGACCAATTCATATATCTGTAACAGCTGTTTTAACTTTATCATAACTGGCACTGTTGGCTACACTAAGAGCTGAATATGCTTCCTGCGCTTTACCGGTCAGCACACACTGCAACATTAAAGTGCGGTCAGAATCAGGCCAACTCCTAGCGTCAGCAACACGCTCAAACAACGAAAAGAATGTCTCAGGGTCCTTTTCATTAAACTGAGGCAATAACCGTAAGTTCCCAACAATATCAAATGTCTCTGGGGCACGACAAAAAGAAGAACTACCCCTAGGTAAATCTGGGTCACCTTCCCAGAAAAAACTCCCCTGAGATCTTTCCTTCCCTAACCAACTCTATACGTTCTTGTTGCAACTTGATTTTAGCACGCTCCATATCTTGTTTAAATGCCAATTCCTTTTCAAACTTTACACGATCATGCTCTAGCTTGTCACGATCATGCTCTAGCTTGTCACGATCATGCTCTAGCTTGTCACGATCATGCTCTAGCTTGTCACGATCATGCTCTAGCTTGTCACGATCATGCTCTAGCTTGTCACGATCATGCTGCCGATCATGCTCTAGCTTGTCACGATCATGCTCTAGCTTGTCACGATCATGCTCTAGCTTGTCACGATCATGCTCTAGCTTGTCACGATCATGCTCTAGCTTGTCACGATCATGCTCTAGCTTGTCACGATCATGCTCTAGCTTGTCACGATCATGCTCTAGCTTGTCACGATCATGCTCTAGCTTGTCACGATCATGCTCTAGCTTGTCACGATCATGCTCTAGCTTGTCACGATCATGCTCTAGCTTGTCACGATCATGCTGCCGATCATGCTCTAGCTGTAACAGAAGCAGTTCTTTCTGCTGTTCAAAAAGGCTACTAGGACTAACCGATGGAATGGCCATTGTAACGTTATGGGGAGACGGCCAGCCCCTGCTGAGGACTTGTCCAGTGGTAACTTCAAGAATACCACTCTCCATCAAATTGGCCTTCAATATCAACCTAATAGAATTCTTTAAACGTTTATCACTAATTTCAACCTTGTAGTGTTCAGCGATCTTCAACAGCTGTTCTTTAATACCTAAATCTAACCATTCCTCTGATGGAAAGCGAATGAACTCCTCTACATAAGACGCCATAGTCACAAAAAAAAAATTCTCACTCTTCCCCTCTGCTGAGCACACCAGACCACAACCCGAGAATTGACAATCACCCTGAGCACCACAGAAGAGAGATGAGATCCCCAAAACCTACAATAACTCAACCCTAGTCTTCGTGCGGATTTGCAGTGGGAATTTAAGCACTGTAGCCCGCTGGCAAGGAAATAGAACTCCCCAGCATGCTGGAAAATTCCACCAAGCCACTGATGTGCCCCCGAGACAACTGCTCAGTCCACAGACACCACACAAAAACAACAAACATTAACCATGCCCAACATATTCCAAAAAATGAAACATGTCGCTAAGCCTATCAGGGGAAAAAGGCTATAGCTCCGGGTAGCAAGTTCCACTACCCTACCCAAATCTCCCACCGAGGTACACAGCCGATTACTCACCTCAGACTGACGTCCCAACAGAAAGTAGAACAAACGTTTCCAGGCTAGGCAGGGCCTGGAAACTAACCATTATACTCTCTCCAACGCAGCACACAACCCAAACAACAAAGGCAACCAATACTGGGCCTATCAAACTCAAACAAAATATGCAAACCAAACACGTACCTCCACGGTCTCCCAAACCAATAGTTCAAAGATCCCGGATGAGCCCCCACTTGTCACGAACCGGCTCAAAGCCTGTAACAAAAGGGAGACAACATGGAGATAAGGCGTAACAAAAGATATATTTATTAACTAAAGCAACTAAGGAAAATATACAATGGTGTGTGTAATCAGTAGTGTAAGTGAGTGTTTTGCATGCATGAATGTGATAATGCAGGGTGTTGAAAAGATGCTAAAGCAAACAACTCAAAAAACCACCAAGAAACACAACAAAATCCATAAAGGTGTTTGCATGGAGAGAGACTCCTCCATGAATGGGGAAGTGGTGTATTTATCCTGGGAGACACCGGGCCCAGGTGTTTCCCATGTAGCTGACAACCCTCCCAACTCCGCCCACCGACATCCTAATAAGGAAACAACAAAGAGAGAATACGGCAGACAGAGTGGGAGGGTCGTCACATGTTTCAAACATGCACACCCCATTGCTGTGAGGAGGTAATGTCTGAATGTGATCTAATATTGTAATCCCCACCTAAATAATTTCTCCGACACATGCATTCTATTTAGATGGAAAATCACAACACACTGACAAAACAATCCCTTTCCTCTTGCCTGGCCACAAACAATGTATGCTTCATGAATGTAGAGTGTGAAGGAGATGAGAATGTTTATTCCAGAGAAAAAGGGATTCATTATTCAGGATTCTACTGACATAATTTGTAAACTGATTAATGCCTAATTATGGACAGAGGGAGAGAGCAGAGGGAGAGAGGGAGCAGAGCGAAAGGGAATTGGTGCATATAATACCCAAGGAGATGGGTGATCTTTGGATGTTTGTGGAAGGTGGGGCGCAGGTATGCAATGTTCCCTTGTATATCTTCTTATCTGAATAGGTGCGTGTGAGAGTCGTGCTCAACACACAGCTCACCTCTCACACAGTGGATGTGCTGGAATAAACTTCTGAAATATTTATTACATCAATATGGTCCATGAGCTTCAGTGAGTGCTTGTGGGTTGTGTGTGTAGGTGTGAGCATCACTGTGTGGGTTGTTTGTGTGTACTGCATACGTGTTGTGTGTGTGAGTCTGTTGGTGTCAGGGGGAGTGAGATGAGAAGCTAGGGAGCCAAGGGAGTATCTAAACATCTTGAAAACATTTGATAAGATTTCAATGTTTTAAGGCCTTATTATTACCCCAAAGGACGTTCCCTCCAACTCAGTTTGACCATACTTACTCATAACTGTCCCTGATCTGAAGAGCTGCATGCATCCCCTTACTCCAAGAATGTGTTAATCAATGGACGAAGGAGATTATATAACCTCCCCCTTTATAAACTCCTACTTTCTAAGGGCAATATCTTCCTCTTCCTACCTCTTTCTTAGATTCTACATCCATCTGATTCTAGAGGAAGGAAGCCACTCAGGGATTAAATCCATAATGTATGTATTTACACAGATCGTCTGCATCACAAGTGACACCCTATGGGCCCTGGTCTTAAATAATGCACTATATAGGGAATAGGTGACCATTTGGGATACAGTCACAGTCTAATGAATGACCTTGATCTCTATAAACATAATCTCATCACAGCCAACTGTTTTCTGGTTGGCTTACACCCCCACTCTGGTGCTCGCTGAAGGGCTAGTGATCTGGTTTATACAACCCCTCTGGTGCTCTGCAGACCTTGGTTGAAATACTATTTGAAATCATTTCAAATATTTTATTTGGGCTTGACTGAGCTTGCCTGGTGCACTAGAACCAATAGAACTGCAGCAAAATACTAAAGGCAGGCTATAGCAAATGCTATAAGTATATTTGAATCATGTCAAATACTATTTGAACCCAGGTCTGGGTTGCTGATAGAGTAGCGGCTAGCGTTGCTAGAAGCTGTGGCTATAAGCATGTTAAAATGACCAGTGTTTGATAACAGTCGAGTCAACAAAAGAGGATAAATCACGCAGCTTTGGCAGACTTGTTTCAGGAAACTAGGCGAATGTCGCGCGTCACTACTTCACAGGAGAGCCAATGAAATGCCTTCTGGAACGTGAACTTTCATGTGCCCTAATAACAAACTTGTATGCCATCTGTAAATATGTTAAATTATGAGCCTAGTATGTTTAGCCATGGAAGAAGACAGGGACCTTCCATCTAGCCATGATTGGCTAAGATAATGAGTGGGCTGGACCTGCTGAGAGATGAGTTAGGATTGGTCTGCCATGTAGCGCACTTCTGTCTATAACATGAGCTGCTCAGTATGTGTAGGTAATCCTTTCTAACGCAGCTTTTTTGAAAGATATCCCATAGTAGAACTGCAAAAGTGTTGCTCTCCACTTTCTGGAGGACTGAGTTTTGAAATCAGTGGAATGCCCAGTGGAATTAGAGTATGATAGCTAAGGAGATTATGGCGAATATCCTGCAAATATGCAAAGGGAGTCGAAAAGAGAACACACAGAAGGCTGTTGTAAAAAACACCTGCCTCCGGATTTATTTAATTTAAATTGAACATTTATTTAACTGGGCAAGTCAGTTAAGAACAAATTCTTATTTACAATGACGGCATACCGGGAATAGTGGGTTAACTGTGACGACCATCCCACTCTGTCTGCTGAATTCTTTGCTCTTGTTTTGGTTAATAGGATGTCGGAGGGCGGGGCCAGGAGGGTCGTCACCTGAGCCCAGGTGTGTCCCGGGATAAATACATCTCTTCCCCATTCATTGAGTCGACTCTCTCCATGCAGACACACTTATATATTTTGGTTGTGGCATTTTTGTGGCCATTTTGTTTGTTTGCATTGGCACCTTTCAACATCTCTCATTATCACGTTTATGCACGCAACGACTCACTTACATTACTGATTACACACACCATTGTTAATTGTATTTAGTTGACTTCAGTTAAAATACATTTTATTATTCCTTATCTCCATGTTGTCTCCCTTTTTAATACGAACCGGTTTGTGACAGTATTGTTATGAGTTGGGATTATGGTTCATTCTTTAGCTAGCTAGTTTGAAGTCTAAACAAATTCCTATGCAAATAACCATTTCAATAGAATGTTCATGATATAACTGTCGATAGACATAGCTGGTAAATTCACTCTGGCTATCTCCTCTGATTTCAGAGCACTCGTCTGAATGTGCCACAGCCTGTATAACCAACAAATGTACTAACACCCGTTGAATATGGCCGGTGTCAGTAAACTGTCAAAAAAGCGTAATTAAATTCTTGCCAGCAGCATAGTAATGGTATTTGAAACAAATCAATTATGAGTCTAGTTTTATTTCAAGATCGATAGCAGAGGGGAATTCATTTTTATTTAAACTAGGTAAATCGGATAAGAACAAATTCTTATTTACAATGACTGCCTAGCAAAAAGGCTTCCTGCGGGGACTGGGATAAAAATATAAATATAGGACAAAACACAACATCACAACAACACTACATAAAGAGACCTACAGCATGGCAGCAATGCATGACAACACGGTAGCAACACTATTGGGCACAGACAACAGAACAAAGGGCAAGAAGGTAGAGACAATGCAGCCACAACTGTGTCCACGATTGAGAACTGTCCAGCGACCTGAAAAGACGAGTGACCCAAGGATGTGTGTTTTGGGGACCTTTAACAGAATGATTGGCCGAACGTGTGTTGTATGTGAAGGATGATGGCTGCAGTAGATATCTCAGATAAGGGGGATTGGGGTCTTGTGATGGGTATACGGAGTATCAGTTTACAGAGGAGTATAGAGTGCAGTGATGTGTCCTATAAGGAGCATTGGAGGCCGAATGGTAAAGAACATCTAGCCATTCAATCACCCTTACATGCGGATCTATAAATTGCATCTTCGTAATCTAGGATGGGTAGGATGGTCATCAATCGTGGTTAGTTTGGCAGCTGGGGTGAAAGAGGAGCGATTAATATAGAGAACTTAACCTTTGCCCCTAGCTTTGATATGTGCTGAGAGAAAGGAACATGACTAGACAGTACACTGTCCAAGTACTTGTTTGAGGTGACTACCGCAAGCTCTAAACCCTCAGGAGGCAGTAATCACACCTGTGGGGATAGGGGCATTCTTCTTACCAAACCACGTGACCTTTGTTTGCGAGGTGTTCAAGACAAGGTTAAGGGCAGAGGAAGCTTGGACACTTAGAAAGCTTTGTTTTATTGTGTTTAACACAATCTGGGGAGGGGCCAGTTGAGTATAAGACTGTATCATCTGCACATAAGTGGATGACAGAGCTTCCTACTGCTTGAGCTATGTTGTTGATGTAAATTGTGAAGAACGTGGGGCCTAGGATCGAGCCTTGGTGTACTCCCTTGTTGACAGGCAGTGGCCAAGACACTAGATATTCTGACTTTATATACTGCACTCTTTGAGAAAGGTAATTAGCAAACCAGGCCAAATACCTCTGAGACACCAATACTTGTTATCCGGCCCACAAGAATGGAATATCATATCAAAAGCTTTGGCCAAGTCAATAAAAACAGCAGCACAATGTTGCTTAGAATCAAGTGCAATGGTGACATCCTTTAGGACCTTTAAGGTTGCAGTGACACATCCATAACCTGAGTGGAAACCAGACTGCATACCTGAGAGAATACTATAGACAACAAAAAAGTCAGTCAGTTGATTATTGACAAGTTTTTCCAACACTTTTGATAAACAGGGCAAAATAGAAATGTGCCTATAACAGTTAGGATCAGCTTGATATCCCCTTTTAAATAAAGGATGCACCGTGGCTGCCTTCCAAGCAATGGGAACATCCCCACAGAGGAGAGACCGGTTGAAAAGGTCAGAGAGTCTTGGCGATGATAGGGGCAGCAATCTTAAAATACTATAAAGAAGGGTCTAAACCATCTGACCCAGATGTTTTTTTGGGGACAAGTTTAAGGAGCTCCTTTAGCACCTCGGACACAGTGACCGTCTGCAGGGAGAAACTTTGTAGCGGGGCAGAGGAAAAAGAGGGAGGAGCATTTTGCTAGTCGCATTAGAATGGGTGGGAGAGGAGGAAATGTTGGAAGGGCAAGGAGGAGGAGTGTACAGGGAGCATCCAAGCAAGGTTTGAAATTGAAACTGTAAATTGAATTTAAATCTGCTATCATCTTCCCCTGCACTAACTGGGAATCGTTAATTTAGATAATCCTCCACTCTCAGTGATGACTACAGTTCTGCAGTGTCTGTTAACGGGAGGGGTGTCATGGATATTTGTCGGATTGGTGTGGATGAAAGACAGACCGAGAAATGAGAGATGAGAGAGATCGAGGAAATAGAGAGAGGAAATTGAGGTGATTGCACTCTTTTGGGTAAGCCTTGATGTTCCAAATCCCAAACCTCTCCACCCACTGCCTCCTTAGCTTCACCCCTCCTCTCTTCTCATGCTACTAAGAATACAGACATTTCCCGCAAGCACATATACATTGCATTACCTAAGAGTATGTGGACAACTACTCGAACATCCCATTCCAAAATCTTGGGCGTTAATATGGAGATGGACCCCCCTTCAGTGCTATAACAGCATCCACTCTTCTGGGAAGGTTTCCACTTGACATTGGAACATTGCTGCAGGGACTTGCTTCTATTCAGACACAAGAGCATTAGTGAGGTCGGGCACTGATGTTGGGCGATTAGGCATGGCTCGCAGTTGGCGTTCCATTTCATCCTGAAGATGTTCGATGGGATTGAGGTCAGGGCTCTGTGCAGGCCAGTCAAGTTCATCCACACCGATCTCGATAAACCATTTCTGTACGGACATACTGTGCCTAAGAAAGCGAAGGTGACATGCCTAAATGACTACCGCCCCGTAGCACTCACGTCGCTTTGAAAGACTGGTCATGGCTCACATCAACACCATCATCCCAGAAACCCTAGACCCACTCCAATTTGCATTACCGCCCCAACAGATCCACAAAAGACGCAATCTCCATTGCACTCCACCCTGCACTTTCCCACCTTGGTTTAAGGAACACCCATGTGAGAATGCTGTTCATTGACTACAACTCATTGTTCAACACCATAGTGCCCAAAAAGCTCATAACTAAGCTAAGGACCCTGAGACTAAACACCTCCCTCTGCAACGGGATCCTGGACTTCCTGACAGGCCACCCCCAGGTGGTAAGGGTAGGCAAGAATACATTTGCCACACTTATCCTCAACACTGGGGCCACTCAGGGGTGCGTGCTTAGTCCTCTCCTGTACTCCCTGTTCAACCATGACTGCGTGGCCAAGAGCGACTCCAACACTATCATTAAGTTTGCTGACGATACAAGAGTGGTTGGCCTGATCACCGACAACAATAATACAGCCTATAGGGAGGAGATCAGAGCCCTGAAAGTGTGTTGCAGGGATAAATCTCCCTCAACAGAATCAAGACAAAGGAGCTGATCGTGGACTGCAGGAAAAGAAGGGCCGAACACACCCCATTCACATTGACAGGCCTGTAGTGGAGAGGGTCAAGAGATAAGTTCATTGGTGTCCACATCACCAACAAACCAAGTCATGAAGAGGGTACGACCACACCCTTTTCCCCTTAGGAGACTGAAAATATTTGGCATGGGTCCTCAGATCCTCAAAAAGTTCTACAGTTGCATCATCAAGAGCATCTTGACTGATTGTATCACCGCTGCTCAGCATCTGACCATAAGGCGCTACAGAGTAATGCGTACGGCCCAGTACATCACTGGGGCCAAGCTTCCTGCCATCCAGGACCTATATACTAAGCAGTGTCAGAGGAAGGCCCATAAAATTGTTAAAGACTCCAGTCACCCAAATCATAGACTGTTCTCTCTGCTACCACACGGCAAGCCATAAGACTGCTGAACAGTTAATTATATGGCCACCCAGACTATTTACATTGACACCCACCCCTCCCCCCAATACTGCTTCTCGACGTTTATTATCTATGCCGCATTGTTGGTTAATGGCTTGTAAGTAAGCATTTCACGATAAGGTCTACACCAGTTGTGTTCGGCCCATGTACAATTTGATTTGGACCTGGCTTTGTGCAGAGAGGCATTGTCATGGGCCTTCCCCAAACTGTTGCCACAAAGCAGGAAGCACATAAACATCTTGAATGTCATTATATGCTGTAGCATTAATATTCCCCTTCACTGAATCTAAGGGGCCTTGCCCGAACCATGAAAAACAGTTCCACACCATTATTTCTCCTCCACCAGACTTTACACTTGGCACTAGCATTAGGGCAGGTAGCATTTACCTTGGCATCCGCCAAACCCAGATACATCCGTCAGACTGCCAGATGGTTAAGCGTGATTCATCACTCTTGAGAATGCGTTTCCACGGCTACAGAGTCCAATGGCAGCGAGCTTTACACCACTCCAGCTGACGCATGGCATTGCACAATGGTGATCTTAGGCTTTTGTGCGGTTGCTTGGCCATGGAAATCTACACTGTATAAAGTGAAAATGAGTAGATCCTCATTTTAAGTGATGTTTTTTATTTAGCATTCTGCTTCAGTGGTTTCAACCTATTTCTTGTGGATTCGCTTTAATCTAAAACATGTCATTCCTCCCTTGACCTATTATTCATGATTCAATGAAACCATACAAGTTGGGTTTATGTCATCATGCTTGCAAATGCGTATCTATGATGTCCTGAGCCCAGATCAATGCTTTGTGGCAGCATAAATCATTTTCCAGCTCCCTTTTTCCAAAGTCCATGACCAGTAAATTGAGACACAATCAGATTTTCACACAAATAGTATGTTAGAAGTCGTTATGTTCAGTCATTTAAAGCTGAGTTTTGAGTATTGTAAAATGTAACGTTCGCTAGCATTGCTGGTTTTGATGTCAGTCCATTGTGGTATTGGTAGCTAACGTTAGCTAGCTTGGCAACATCATCATCCAAAGTCAATGTACAGTATTTTCTTCAGGTTCTTTGGTAAAAGAAAAATGACAGATTTTTGCGGCTGGATGATGTGGTACAATTCACTTTGATAAGTATTTGTTTATGGATTGTGCCTAGCTAGGGCTTGCTAGCTAGCTAGTTCAAGGCTAACTTTACTTTGATTGCAATGTTGCTACTAACGTGAGCTAGTGGCTACCTTGTAGGGCTTGTTAGCTAGCAATACATGTAGGTTTTATGTTTACTTTGAAACCAATGTTGCTTACTACCTAACTCCAACTCTTCACTTTCACCTCCACAACTGGAGCTAGCTAGCGATGCACGTGTTTGGTTTGTTGTTACTAGTTAGCTAGCTAACCAACCATGTGCAGTGACATATCAGAGCATTTTCTTGCATTTTCTTGAAGCAAGAAAATAGCTTTTTTTTATCACATCTGAACATAATAGAGACTTTTCTTTTCTGAACATTGAAATATACTTTTTTTCTACGCCAGGATGGAATTCACCCAACACCTGTTGGAAGGTTGGACCTGCTTTTTTCACTGCCGCTGGTAAGTCATTATAGAGTAGCACTTGGTATAATCATATTTTTGCTGGTGGTGGTCACAAAATCTAGGAAATGTATTATATCAAACAAAGTAGCCTAACGTAGTAACATGTTGTTTGTCACAGTTTACCCCTAACCATAATTCTGACTGTGTGTTTGTCACACCCTGATCTGTTTCACCTGTCTTTGTGCTTGTCTCCAACCCCCACCCGGTGTCGCCCATCTTCCCCATTATCCCAAGTGTATTTATTCCTGTGTTCTGTTACCAGTTGGTTTTGGTCGGCAAGCCTACCAGTGGTTTTCTCCTTGCTCCTGTCTCTTTCTAGTTGTCCCGGTTTTGACTTATCTGCCTGCCGTCCTGTACCATTGTCACACCACCCTGGATTACTGACCTCTGCCTGCCCTTGACCTGTTGTTTTGCCTGCCCCCTGTTCTAGTAATACACTTGTGTTACTTCGACACTGTCTGCGTCTGGGTCTTCTCCTGAAAAGTGATAGGTGTTAATTGGATTAGATTGGTTTCTGGCTCCCTGTGGCATTCTGATTGGGAAATAGTAAAGTCTCTTCTGTCTTTGTTTTTTCAGTGTTGCGATGAATGTGTTAATGCAAAGATTGTGGGAGGTTGTTGACAAGTTCAGATCCTCTTGCAAAACATTATGCACTTGGTCGTACATACCCATGCACTTACTCAAATTGGCTATGCACATTCAATACTTGGAATGCTTTACGGAGCCGTCTGTCAAGATTGTGGGAGGTTACTGAGTACCCTGTCTAGCGGTTCTCATCTAACCAAAGTCTTATCTACGATCACAGGCCACTATGAAATTTCCATCCCTAACTATAACATTTTCTGACAAGATAGAACTGCCAAAGGGGGCGGTGTTGCAATCTACTGCAGAGTTCTGTCTTACTATCCAGGTCTGTACCCAAACAATTCGAACTTCTACTTTTACAAATCCATCTTTCCAGAAACAAGTCTCTCACCGTTGCCGCTTGCTATAGACCACCCTCTGCATCCAGCTGTGCCTTGGACACCATATGTGAATTGATTGCACCCCATTTATCTTCAGAGCTCATGTTGCTAGGTGACCTAAACTGTGACATGCTTATTAACACCCCGGCCATCCTACAATGTAAGCTAGATGCCCTCAATCTCACACAAATTATCAATGAACCCACCAGGTACAAACCCAAATTTGTAAACACGGGCACCCTCATAGATATCATCCTGACCAATTTGCCCTCTAAATACACCTCTGCTGTTTTCAACCAGGATCTCAGCGATCACTGCCTCACTGCCTACATCCTAGGGGAACTCCCCCCCCCCTATCCAATACAGCAAATGAAAGATAAACATCTTGTTAATCTACCCATCATGTCCAATTTTTAAAATGTTTTACAGCGAAAACAAGCAAAGGTAACCTGCCTAAATGATCACCGCCCCGTAGCACTCACGTCGGTAGCCATGAATTGCTTTGAAAGGCTGGTCATGGCTCACATCAACAGCATCCTCCCAGATACCCTAGACCCACACCAATTCGCATACTGCCCCAACAGATCCAGAGATAAAGCAATCGCACCACTCACTGCCCTTTCCCACCTGGACAAAAGGAACACCTATGTAAGAATGCTGTTCATTGACTACAGCTCAGCGTTCAACACCCTAGGGCCCACAAAGCTCATCACTAAGCTAAGGACCCTGGGACTAAACACCTCCCTCTGCAACTGGATCCTGGACTTCCTGACAGGCCACTCCCAGGTGGTAAGAGTAGGCAACAACACGTCTGCCACACTGATCCTCAACACTGGGGCCCCTCAGGGGTGTGTACTTAGTCCCATCCTGTACTCCCTGTTCAACCATGACTGCATGGCCAAACAGAACCCAAACACCATCATTAAGTTTGCTGACGACACAACAGTGGTAGGCCTGAACACCGACAATGATGAGACAGCCTATAGGAAGGAGGTCAGAGACCTGGCAGTGTAGTGCCAGGGCAACAACCTCTCCCTCAATATGAGCAAGACAAAGGAGCTGATCGTGGACTACAGGAAAAGGCAGGCTGAACAGGCCCCCATTTAACATCGACGGGGCTGTCATGGAGCGGGTCGACAGTTTCAAGTTCCTTGGTGTCCACATCACCAACGAACTATCATGGTCCAAACACACCAAGCCAGTCAAGTTCTCATTTGCAACTGCGATACCTGCTGGAGCGCGTGCTACGGGTGGGTGCTGCTATGGTGACCAGTGAGCTGAGAAGCCAGGGCTTTACCTAGCAGAGACTTGTAGATGACCTGGAGCCAGTGGGTTTGGCGACGAATTTGAAGCGAGGGCCAGCCAACGAGAGCATACAGGTCACAGTGATGGGCAGTATATGGGGCTTTAGTGACAAAACGGATGCCCCTGTGATAGACTGCATCCAATTTGTTGAGTAGAGTGTTGGAGGCTGTTTTGTAAATGACATCGCCAAAGTCCTGGATCGGTAGGATGTTCAGTTTTACTAGGGTATGTTTGGCAGCATGAGTGAAGGATACTTTGTTGCGATATAGGAAGCCGATTCTAGATTTAATTTTAGATTGCCGATGTTTAATGTGAGTCTGGAAGGAGAGTTTACAGTGTAACCAGACACCTGGGTATTTGTAGTTGTCCACATATTCTAAGTCAGAACCATTCAGAGTAGTGATGATGGACGGGCGGGCAGGTGTGGTCAGTGAACGGTTGAAGAGCATGCATTTAGTTTTACTTGCATTTAAAAGCAGTAGGAGGCCACGGAAGGAGAGTTGTATGGCATTGAAGCTCGTCTGGAGGTTAGTTAACACAGTGTCCAAAGAAAGGCCAGAGGTATATAGAATGGTGTCGTCTGCATAGAGGTGGATCAAAGAATCACCAGCAACAAGAGCGACATCATTGATGTATACAGAGAAGAGAGTCGGCCCGGGAATTGAACCCTGTAGCACCCCAATAGGGATGGCCAGAGGTCCGAACAACAGGCCCTCCGATTTGACACACTGAACTCTATCAGAGAAGTAGTTGGTGAACCAGGCGAGACAATCAATTGAGAAACCAAGGCTGTTGAGTCTGCCAATAAGAATGTTGTGATTGACAGAGTCGAAAGCCTTAGCCAGGTCGATGAATACAGCTCCACAGTAATGTCTCTTATCGATAGCGGTTATGATATGGTTTAGGACCTTGAGCGTGGCTGAGGTGCACCCATGACCAGCTTGGAAAACCAGATTGCATAGCGGAGTAGGTACCATGGGATTCAAAATGGTCGGTAATCTGTTTGTTAAAAGCGGCAGCTCTAGCCTTGGATTGATGAGGATGCTCGATGCGGATGTTGCCTGTAATCCATGGCTTCTGGGTGGGATATGTACGTACTGTCACTGTGGGGAAGAAGCCGATGACCGAGGTGGTATACCCCTCAATGCCGTTGGATGAATCCCAGAACATTTTCCAGTCTGTGCTTGCAAAACAGTCCTGTAGCGTAGCATCCAACCACTTCCGTATTGACCGAGTCACTGGTACTACCTGCTTTAGTTTTTGCTTTTAAGCAGGAATCAGGAGTATAGAATTATTGACAGATTTGCCAAATGGAGGGCAGGGGAGAGCTTTGTATGCATCTCTGTGTGTGGAGTAAAGGTGGTCTAGAGTTATTTTCCCTCTGGTTGCACACGTGACATGCTGGTAGAAATGACCTAAAATGGATTTAAGTTTGCCTGAATTAATGTCCCCAGCCACAAGGAGTGCTGCTTCTGGATGAGCATTTTCTTGTTTGCTTACGCCTCATACAGTTGGCTGAGTGCGGTCTAAGTGCCAGCATCGGTTTGTGGTGGTAAATGGACTTCTACGAATAATATAGATGACAACACTTGGTAGATATGATAAGCTGTAGACCACAGTAAGGTGCAATACCACAAGACTTATTTAATATTAGACATCGCGCAACAGCTGTTATTGACCAATAGACACACCCCCATCCCTCGTCTTACCAGAAGTAGCTTCGCTGTTTTGCTGGTGCATGGAAAATCCCGCCAGGTCTATATTCTCTGTGTCGTTGTTCAGCCACGACACAGTGTAACATAAGATATTACAGTTTTGAGTTTTTTCTGAATACTTAAACACTAACAATGATTCTTGAAGCACTATCTCTAAAACCATTAACACTTGTAGCCAATGCATTTACCAAGTGTGCCAAACTGAATGCACAATCTCCGCTTTACACTCAGTTTGTAATTTTATAACACTTTTTGCAAAACTGTAAACATTGGTCTCTACATTGCTACACTATTCCGCCAATTTACTTTCCACATTGACGTGAAAACACTTGAGTTCACTTACAAATCAGAGCTTGAGCACTACAAATAGGCCACAGGTAAACATTTGTTTGGACAACGGAGGCCAATATTGGACAGAGCAAGAGGTGTGAGGATGAGAAGAGGACGAGAAGGTGACGCAAGAGGAGGAGGAAAAGTAGGACATGGAAGAAGAGCCGGGAACACAGTAACTGATGATATCAGAGCGATTGTGGTTGACCATGTTGTCAACCATGGGATAAGCATGAGGGACGCTAGGCAACAGGTTCAACCAAATCTGAGCCGCTATACTGTTGCAGGTATCATACGGATAGTTACTTATCGGTTCTCATTTGAAAATACGTGTTGTAGTCATACTGGTACAGTACTGTACTTTCATAATAAGAAGGATCTATCAATAAAACCATTCAAATGTTTTTACAGATCTGCACGAAAACCAGTATCTGGTGGAAGAGGTCGACTATTCCCCCCCAGAGCAGGAGACCCACATTGTAAATATGGTCATAGCAAATAACTGCATCAGACTCAAAACTGCATGACCATATTCCAAAACGTCAACAGAGTGAGTCTTTCTGCACTGTCTCGTCTACTGAAACGCAATAGAATTAGAATAAAGCAGCTGTACAGAGTCTAGAAAGAAACTCAGACCGTGTAAAACAACTGAGATATGAATATGTGCAGGTAAGCTATACTATCCTAGGTACTGGATCTGGAAGTGCATGGTGCTACATCATATTGACTGATCTCTGTCTTTTCGTAATGTGCTACATTGTTTTGTCTTGTCTCTTTCAGAGTGTCATGGAGCAGATGCAGTGCATCACAAGCTAATATGTGGACGAGGCAGGCTTCAACCTTGCTAAAACAAGGGGCTGCGGCAGAAATATCATCGGACACCGTGCCATCATCAACGTCCCGGGACAACGTGGTGGCAACATAACAATCTGTGCTGTTAGTCAAAATGGCATCCTTCACCATCATGCAATCCTAGGCCCACACAACACTGCACCCATCATCACATTTCTGGACACCCTCCACAACAGACTAATCCCTAATGACCAAGGGCCAGAACAGCCCGGGTACGTTCTCATCTGGGACAATATTAGTTTCCACCGGTCAGCAATTGGTTCACAGGTCAACCACTTTTCATCTCCCCCATACTCTCCATTCTTGAATCCTATTGAATAATTCTTCTCTGCATGGCGTATGATCGCCATCCCCACCAATGCGTACCCATTCTACAGGCAATGGAGGAGGCTTGTGTAGACATCGATCAGGGGTCATGCCAGGCCTGGATACGGTACTCCAGGCGATACTTTCACGCTGCCTAGCTCAAGACAACATCACATGTGATCTGGATGAAGTCTTATGGCCAGACCTACAAAGAAGGCGAGAAGTAGTCATTTTTTCTGTTATTTTCTTTCTAGCACAAATGTTTATTTTCTTCTACTACACTTGTTGTTTGAGGAGTGTAAGAACATTGAGGGAAAAAAACAACTTTTCCCCCTTATTTGTATTGATAGTATGTTATGTTCGGAAAACACATTCATACTTTACACATTTGGATACCTGTGTGTATGTGTATTTACTACATGTATGACAAAACTTTATTGCAAACTGCAATGCTCTGCACACAGAAAAAGAAAAAGCCACAAGTGCGTAGTTGGTTCTTCGTGTGCTTATTCAAATGGTTTGTGTATACTGTATTGATGCAAAAACTATATTTTAAAAGAGTTTTGCAAGAGATTTATAATGTTTTGCTGGTTTGGTGGTTAATGTGTAGTGTTGCAAAAATAGCCTATAGTTTTAAAGGTAGTGCCCAAGCAATAAAAAAATAAATGTCCCATTAGCAGGATAATCTTGATCATAGGTCATCAATTTTATTTTCCAATAATTGCACGTTGGCCAATAGAATGGATGGCAGTGGGGGTTTTACTTTCTCACCTACGAATTCTCAAAAGGCAGCCCGACCTCCGCCCCCTTTTTTCTCTGTCTTACCTTCACGCAAATTATGGGGATTTGGGCCTGTTCCCGAGAAAGCAGTATGTAACTAGTGTCGGCCTCGTTAAAGGAAAAAGCTTCCAGTTCGAGGTGAGTAGTCACTCTTCTGATGTCCAGAAGTTATTTTCTGTCACAAGAAATGGTAGCAGCAACATTATGTACAAAATAAGTTCAACAACGCAAAAAAACAACAACCGAGGAGCACAGTTGGTTTGAGCATGTAAAACGTCAGACATTCTCCCTGGCACCATTCTACCATGACAAATCAGATGTTCAAGAACTAGCCAATGCACTCTGCAAGTGAAACACCATTCATGTAGCAATAGAAAACAGAGGTCCACCCTCTACTGCTTGGAAACAAGCAAGAGCCACTTTAGTGCCACTTTAGTGTAGAACCAATAGAATATGTCCTAGATTTTTTTAAATGTAAGAATTCCTTCCAATATATTCCTCTTTTGAAGTCCAACAAATTCTTTATTGTCAGACAATGTGAATGTACTGTATACAAATCCCTATGATGGTGTTTTCTTCAAAGAAAATTAATTGCTGTCAAAGCAGGAGAGGAACTCGTTGAAACTGTGTGTTGATTATTTTGACATTTGTGATCCCCTCGGTACTTCAAGAAAGAAAAAAATGTGTGGATTGTATTGGATTTTGGGCAATTCTCCACCACGTTGTCAGTCTGCTTTGTCGTCCATGTATTTGGCTGCTTTAATCAAATGATGTGATGTGAAGTGCTATGGCGATGAGAAATTGTTAGAACCTCTGATAATTGATCTTGTGTTTTTACAACAGCATTGCATTTTTGTCTCAAAGTTGGACAGAATGGTAAAAGGCACAATTCAGTATGTTGTTACTGACAACCTTGGTATGCATGGTATTGCAGGTTTTGTTGAGAATTTCGCAGGGACATGCATTGCAGATAAGTTAGAACTGGGGCTTTCGAGTCTAAGAACTAAGGAGATTCATGCAGACCATCTGAGGCAGCTTAAGGAAAATGTACTGAATAGCATTTATGGTGTGAAAACAGATTGTGTTTTGTCAAAGCACCTCTCCTATTTTGATGTAACCACTGGTTTTCCTCCTGATATTGTTCATGATCTCTTTGAAGGAATCGTCCCTCATGAGCTTGCACTGTGCCTTAGTGTACTGTATGCGTCACGTTAGCAACTTTGAACAAGAAAATACAAACCTTTCCTTTTAAGTGGACGCGCAATATGAATCAGCCTCATTCTGTGCCACTTAATTTTGGATCAAGAAAAATTGTTGGAGGAAATGCCCATGAGAACTGGAGTCTGAGATTTTTCCATGTTTTTGATTGGACACAGTTCCCTTTGAGGGACCAGCGTGGAAAATCTTAACAGACTTGAAGGACATAGTGGACCGTTGTTACACCTACAGTGGGGAGAACAAGTATTACCTGCAAAATCGGCAGTGTTTCCTACTTACAAAGCATGTAGAGGTCTGTAATTTTTTTATCATAGGTACACTTAAACTGTGAGAGACGGAATCTAAAACAAAAATCTAGAAAATCACATTGTATGATTTTTAAGTAATTAATTTGCATTGTATTAAATTACATAAGTATTTGATCACCTACCAACCAGTAAGAATTCCAGCTCTCACAGACCTGTAAGTTTTTCTTTAAGAAGCCCTCCTGTTCTCCACCCATTACCTGTATTAACTGCACCTGTTTGAACTCGTTACCTGTATAAAAGACACATGTCCACACACTCAATCAAACAGACTCCAACCTCTCCACAATGGCCAAGACTAGAGAGCTGTGTAAGGACATAAGGGATAAAATTGTAGACTTGCACAAGGCTGGGATGGGCTACAGGACAATATACAACAGCTTGGTGAGAAGGCAACAACTGTTGGCGCAATTATTAGAAAATGGAAGAAGTTCAAGATGACAGTCAATCACCCTCGGTCTGGGGCTCCATGCAAGATCTCACCTCGTGGGGCATCAATGATCATAAGGAAGGTGAGGGATCAGCCCAGAACTACACGGCAGGACCAGGCCAATGTCCTGAAGAGAGCTGGGACCACAACCATTAGTAACACACTACGCCGTCATGAATTGAAATAAAGCAGCGCACGCAAATTCCCCCTGCTCAAGCCAGCGCATGTCTAGGCCCGTCTGAAGTTTGCCAATGACCATCTGGAAGATCCAAAGGAGGAATTGGAGAAGGTCATGTGGTCTGATGAGACAAAAAATAGAGCTTTTTTGTCTAAACTCCACTCGCTGTGTTTGGAGGAAGAAGAAGGATGAGTACAACCCCAAGAACACCATCCCAACCGTGAAGCATGGAGGTGGAAACATCATTCTTTGGGGATGCTTTTCTGCAAAGGGGACAGGATGACTGCACCGTATTGAGGGGAGGATGGATGGGTTCATGTATCGCGAGATCTTGGCAAACAACCTCCTTCCCTCCCCAAGAGCATTGAAGATGTGTCATGGCTGGGTCTTCCAGCATGACAACGACCCGAAACACACAGCCAGGGCAACTAAGGAGTAAGAGTAAGAAGCATCTCAAGGTCCTGGAGTGGTCTAGCCATTCTCCAGACCTGAACCCAATAGAAAATCTTTGGAGGGAGCTGAAAGTCCATATTTCCCAGCGACAGCCGCGAGACCTGAAGGATCTGGAGAAGGTCTGTATGGAGGAGTGGGCCAAATCCCTACTGCAGTGTGTGCAAACCTGGTCAAGAACTACAGGAAACATATGATCTCTGTAATTGCAAACAAAAGGTTTCTGTACCGAATATTAAGTTCTACTTTTCTGATGTATCAAATACTTATGTCATGCAATAAAATGCAAATGAATTACTTAAAAATCATACAATGTGATATTCTGGATTTTTGTTTTAGATTCCGTCTCTCACAGTTGAAGTGTACCTATGATAAAAATGACAGACCTCTACATGCTTTGTAAGTAGGAAAACCTGAAAAATCAGCAGTATATTAAATATTTGTTCTCCCCACTGTATTTATATTGAGGAATCCATTGTTAATCCTGACTTTAAGATCTCAGAGCACAGAATACGATTTAAAGAAGTTTTCCTTGACTCTAACCTTAAGCCTACACGCCATTTGTTGGAGCATTATCTACAGTTGAGCCAACAGTTTGGACCACTAGCTGCACTATGGACAATGCGTCTTTAAGAGAGTTGTGCATGGCTACAGATGTGAGTGCTACGAGTGGGTATTCATTTAGGCAGGTTACCTTGGTGTTCTTTGGTACAGGGAATATGGTGGTCTGCTTGAAAACATGTTGGTATTAGACTGTCAGGGACAGGTTGAAAATGTCAGTGAAGACACTTTCCAGTAGTTCAGAGCATGCTCGAAGTACACGTCCTGGTAATCCGTCTGGCCTTGTGAATGTTGACCTGTTTAAAGGTCTTACTCACATCTGCTACGTAGAGCATGATCACATGCTCTACGTCCATAACAGCTGGTGCTCTCATGCATGCTTCAGTTTTTGCTCGTAAGCAAGAATCAGGAGGATAGAGTTATGGTCAGATTTACCAAATGGAGGCCTCTGGATGCACACGTTCTTGTTTGCTTATGGCCTTATACAGCTCGTTCAGTGAGGTCTTAGTGTCAGCATCGGTTTGTAGTGGTAAATAGACAGCAAAAAAATATAGATAAAAGCAAAACCTTGAGACTTCATTAATATTAGATTTCTTGCACCAGCTGTTATTGACAAATAGACACAGACCACCACCACTTTTCTTCCCGGAGGCGGCTGTTCTATCATGCTGACGCACGGAAAACCTAGCCAGCTGTATGTTATCCATGTTGTCATTCAGCCACGACTCGGTGAAATATAAGATGTTACAGTTTTTAATATCCCGTTGGTAGGATAGTCTTGATTGGAGCTCATCCAGTTTATTATCCAATGATTAAACTTGGCTAAAAGGACGGATGGTAGAGGCAGTTTTCCCACTTGCGGGGATTTGGCCCTTGTCCGGTGTCTGAAATATATCCTTTGTGTCTGACTCGTTAAAGAAAAAATCTTAGTCCAGTACGTGGAGGGTAATCATTTTTCGGATTTTTAGAAGCTCTTTTCGGTCATAGGAGACTGGCAGAAATGTTATGTACAAAATAAGTCACAAATAACGTTAAAAAAATTATTGTTTAGGAGCCGGTAAAATAGCAGCAATCTCCTCCGGTGCCAATATGTACAGTACTCATCAAAAGTTTCACCAACTCATTCAAGGGTTTTTCTTTATTTTGTTCAATTTTCTACATTGTAGAATAATAGTGAAGACATCAGAACTATGAAATAACACATATGGAATCATGTAGTAACCAAAAAAGTGTAAAACAAATCAAAATATATTTTAGATTCTTCAAAGTAGCCACCCTTTGCCTTGATGACAGCTTTACACACTCTTGGCATTCTCTAAAACAGCTTCACCTGGAATGCTTTTCCAACAGTCTTGAAGGAGTTCCAACATATGAACATTTGTTGGCTGCTTTTCCTTCACTCTGTGTTCTAGCTCATCCCAAACAATCTCAATTGGGTTGAGGTCGGAGACCAGGTCATCTGATACAGCACTCCACCACTCTCCTTCTTGGTCAAATAACCCTTACACAACCTGGAGTGTTTTGGGTCATTGTACTGTTGAAAAACAAATGATAGCGCAAACCATATAGGATGGCGTATCGCTGCAGAATGCTTGTGGTAGCCATCCCAGTTAAGTGTGCCTTGAATTCTAACTAAATCAGACAGTGTCCCCATCAAAACACCATCACACCACCACCTCCATGCATCACAGTGGGAACCACACATGCAGAGATCATCTGTTCACCTACTCTATGTATCACAATGACACAGCGGTTGGAACCAAAAATCTCAAATTTGGTCTTATCAGACCAAAGGACAGATTTTCCACCGGTCTAATGTCCATTGCCAGTGTTTTTTGGTCCAAGTCTCTTCTTCTTATTGGTGTCTTTTAGTAGTCGTTTCTTTGCAGCAATTCGACCATGAAGGCCTGATTCACGCAGTCTCCTCTGAACAGTTGTTAAGATGTCTGTTACTGTTTTTTGGGTTGTAATTTCTGTGGCAGGTCACTCTAATGAACTTATCCTCTGCAGCAGATGTAACTCTTGGTCTTCCTTTCCTGTGGCAGTCCTAATGAGAGACAGTTTCATAATAGCGCTGGATGGTTTTTGCAACTGCACTTGAAGAAACTTTCAAAGTTCTTGACATTTTCTGGATTGACTGACCTTCATGTCTTAAAATAATGATGGACTGTCATTTCTCTTTGCTTATTTGAACTGTTCTTGCCATAATATGTACTTGGTCTTTTACCGAATAGGGCTATCTTCTGTATACCACCGCTACCTTGTAACAACACAACAGATTGGCCTCAAATGCGTTAAGGAAAGAAATTCCTTATTTTAACAAGGCACACCTGTTAATTGAAATGCATTCCAGGGGACCTCATGAAGCTGTTTGAGAGAATTCCAAGACTGTGCAAAGCTGTCATCAAGGCAGGTGTCTACTTTGAAGAACCTAAAATATATTTATAGAAAATATATTTAGGGGAAACTGAATTTCTTCAACTGAAATGTGTCTTCTGCATTTACCCCAACCCCTCTGAATCAGAGAGGTGCAGGGGACTGCACGTTTTTGGGGCCCAGGGAGCAGTGGGTTAACTGCCTTGCTCAGAGGCAGAACAAAATATTTTTACCTTGTTAGCTAGGGGATTCGATCTAGCAACCTTTCGATTACTGGCCCTACACTCCAACCACTAGGCTACCTGCCACCCCATGTTTGTGTTGTTTCACAGTTTTGATGTCCTCACTATTATTCCACAATGTAGAAAGTAGTAAAAATAAAGAATAACCCTGGAGTGAGTAGGTGTGTCCAAACGTTTGACTGGTACTGTATATATACACACAGAGAGAGGTGTGTGTGTCTAAGTCAAGCTGCTGAACACCAGGTAGATTCGCAGAGGGAGTCATTAAATCATTTCCTGAATGATTAAGCATGTTTGTAGTTCTTACTTTGCTGCTGGGCCGTGATAAGGATGGATCCAGCAAACAGCCGGGAGAGGAAGAAGAGTTAGGTTACGTTTATCACTACAGTGACAGGTTGGATAGGAACTAACTCCCCATCTATTCTGGGAGTGTTTGTAAACAACCGTGACAGGGAAGGTTAAAGAAGTCAGACAAAGTAAACAGAGTATGATATGATGGCGGCCATTGTCAACAACAACACACTGAAGTAACATTCACAACCTGTGGCAATCAGTCAATAACACTGAATACTACATGGATTATATCCAAGTCTGGCAAGCGGAGAGAAAGTATCTTCCATTTCTCACCAACAGTATCTAGACCTTCAACCCTTTTTCTGTGAGGCCACAGTGGGACCTTGTTCCAGTGCTCTGTACAGGACAGCTGCCAGAAACCACCAGGGGTGAAACCACCTATATCCTGTCCCAGAATTCTCTGGGGCAACGTGCCAGGTGCCCTAGGACCACGTAGGCCAGCCCTGACTGGTTTGGCAGCCAGCCTTCAGATGCTGGCAGAGGGTGAAAGAAAATGTAGTGGGAAAAAAAGAAAGGAAAAGGGAGAAAAACGCCTTTTTACGGTTGTAACCCCATTGGTTTAAACAGGTTATTTTTCTTCTTCTTTGGTGTGAGTTTATGATTCTCTCACTGTGGGATGAATGAGCTGATATTGATGTTGATGCCACAACCATTCAGACTCTGCATCAATCAAAATGCTACTCTCTCTTTGTTCTCTCATTGTCATTCTGTCTATATCTTCCTCATTCTCTCCCACTCTCTGTCTCTGTCCGTTTGACAAACACACTTATATACAGTCGAAAGTGTACATACACTTAGGTTGGAGTCATTCAAATTAGTTTTTAAATCATTCCACAAATTTATTGTTAACAAACTATAGTTTTGGCAAATCGATTAGGACATCTACATTGTGCATGACATACGTAATTGTTCTAAAAATTGTTTATAGACAGATTATTTAATTTATAATTCACTGTGTCACAATTCCAGTGTGTCAGAAGTTTACATACACTAAGTTGACTGTGCCATTAAACAGCTTGGAAAATTCCAGAAAATGATGTTATGGCTTTAGAAGCTTCTGATAGGCTAATTGGCATAATTTGAGTCAATTGGAGGTGTACCTGTGGATGTATTTCAAGGCCTACCTTCAACCTCAGTGCCTCTTTGCTTGACATCATGGAAAAATCTAAAGAAATCAGCCAAGACTTCATACAAAAAAATTGGAGACCTCCACAAGTCTGGTTCATTCTTGGCAGCAATTTCCAAACACCTGAATGTACCACGTTCATCTGTACAAACAATAGTATGCAAGTATAAACACCATGGGACCAAGCAGCCGTCATACCGCTCAGGAAGGAGACGCCTTCTGTCTCCTAGAGATATACGTACTTTGGTGTGAAAAGTGCAAATCAATCCCAGAACAACAGCAAAGGACGTTGGGAAGATGCTGGAGGAAATGGGTAAGAAAGTGTATATATAGCCACAGTAAAACGAGTTTATATTGACATAACCTGTAAGGCCGCTCAGCAAGGAAGAAGCCACTGTTCCAAAACTGCCATAAAAAGCCAGGCTATGGTTTGCAACTGCACATGGGGACAAAGATTGTACTTTTTGGAGAAACGTCCTCTGGTCTGATGAAATAAAAATAGAACTGTTTGGCCATAATGACCATCGTTTATGTTTGAAGGAAAAAGGGGGAGGCTTGCAAGCCGAAGAACACCATCCCAACCATGAAGCACGGGGGTGGCAGCATCATGTTGTTCAGGTGCTTTTCTGCAAGAGGGACTGGTGCTCTTCACAAAATAGATGGCATCATGAGGCAGGACAATTATGTGGATATATTGAAGCAACATCTCAAGGCATCAGTCAGGAAGCTAAAGCTTGGTCACAAATGCGTCTTCCAAATGGACAATGACCACAAGCATACTTCCAAAATTGTGGCAAAATGGCTTAAGGACAACAAAGTCAAGGTATTGGAGTGGCATCACAAAGCCCTGACCTCAATTCTATAGAACATTTGTGGGCAGAACTGAAAAAGTGTGTGCGAGCAAGGCCTACAAACCTGACTCAGTTACACCAGCTCTGTCAGGAGGAATGAGACAAAATTCCCCCAACCTATTGTTGGAATCTTGTGGAAGGCTTCCCAAAACGTTTGACCCAAGTTAAATCATTTAAAGGTAATGCTACCAAATAATAATTGAGTGTATGTAAACTTCTGACCCACTGGGAAAGACAATAAATGAATGAAATAAATTATTCTCTTCTAATTCTTCTGACATTTCACATTCCTAAAGTAAAGTGATGATCCTAACTGACCTAAGACAGGGAATTTTTACTGGGACTAAATGTCAGGAATTGCCTGCCTCAGACCACTCGTAGAAGAGCTAAATGCCCTCCCGTGTCATTATATACACACAAGATCTCAGTTTAACATAGAATCACATTTATCCATCTCTGTGCCCACAATAACTTCAGAACAAAGTTGCCAATGTCTTTGCAATTGATACAAGCATGCGACGTACAAACAGTAAACTAACAGTAATCATATTGAAATACATTTGGTTCAATCTAGTTCTATTTTGCTACTTGTAGGCTACTGTCTGTAATTTGTCTCAATATATTTCATGATGTGTAGCCTAACATTTGCGCAATGTGCCAAATCTGTGATTTTGTGCATTTTTTTGGTTAAACAGAATAAGCCTCCTCATTATTTGCAGCCGTAGGTGGTAATATCTCTCGAGGAGCTGATCCGTCATCAGTATTGTGAAATAATTATAATATTAAGGAAATATTTGAATGGAGAAAGCTGATCTGAGAGCAGCGCTCCCTTCCTTTCGATCCTATCAGTATAGGCACATGCTCCAACGACGCACTTAGCGACCATTCTCTCTGCATGGTGTTTTTGTGAAACTCATGTTACATCTTCGGCTATTGTCGGAAAGATGCATCGTTAAAACACTCGTAAGTTTAAGTTCTATCGGGAAACCGGGCCCCGTTCTGTTCCTCTTATGTTGTCACTTCCTACTCGTATTAATAGGGAATTTAAGGCCCCCTCCTCCCTTCTCCCTCTTCTGTCACTGTCACAGACCCCACTGTAGTGAATGGGAAAAATGTGTGTGTAGTGACCCCAGTGTATTGAAGAGGAGGAACACGACGGCTCGGGGACGAGGGTATCTGCTAATTAATCCACAGGTCACTGCTGTAGTAACTACTGAGAGACGGAGAGGAGGGAGAGAGAAAAGGAAGCAGATCTGTGTGATACACACAAACAATTGGGTTCCTCAGGTTTCTTTGGGAAGGGGGATGGTTCTATGTGGAACCATAATGTATACTGTACATGGCTATGGTTATCGAAGGTTTCTTGTGAAAGATATGGTCTTGTGTCAATGGAGAAAGTCGCCTAAATCATTAAATGGTTCTCAATTCTCTCCTCAGGGACCCCCAGCTGTTAGTTCACTTGATTCATTTTGTCAATTAACACAGCACCTATGGAATTGTAACAATATAATATGGCTGACCAGAATACTAAACCACGTATGGTTCTTCAAAAGGATCGACAAAGAATGTTTCTTTTTTAGAACCATTCTCCATAAAATGTTCTATAAAAAAAGCAGAACCTTTTTGTAATGATTTGTTATAGAACCTTAGGAAAGGGTTCTTTATTGCACCATACAGGTTCCATTTAGCAGCGTATGAGCATGGTTCTTTATTGAACCTACAAAAAATATTATATTGTGTGTATATAGCACCAGGGCAGCAGGGCAATAGGGCACCAGGGTTCCGCTATGGTTGCAAGCCAAAGAACCCCTATCTGGTACAATTTAGAACTACTATTTTTTTTTGTGTAGAAAATGACCTCTCCTGGCACCGGGCAGTCTCAGACAGTAAATGAGAAACTGGGCTGCTGGTGTGATAGGCACATACGCTAGGCGGCATCCAAAATGGTACCCTATTCCACATACAGTATAGTGCACTACTTAACTATGGCTCATAGGACTAGGGTTAAAAGTAGTGCACTGTTTAGGAATTAAGGTGCCAATTCAGACTCAGACGGACCGTAGCTGCTTTGCATTTTTATCCTTTCCTCTGTTATTTCTCATTTACTAGCAACCTTTTTATGTGGTGTAAAACAGTATGTTATGTCCAAAGGCAATGCTTTTTACACAGGAATTCTATATTACTGTAAATTGTTATTTTTCCTTTAAGATAAAATGGTCTTCTCTGTGTGTTGCACCCTCGCTCTCATTTTAATCATGTGTAAAACCAGCATCCATTGACTCTTAAATCAGGCGTCTACAATCCAATTTCACTCTCATAACTATTCTCTCTGTCTCCCTTTTCCTCACTGCCCTTCCCTCTGCCATCCGTTCTTCCCCACTTTATCTCAGACAGTCCAATGTGTACCTTGTGTCCAATCAGAGGCCCATTTCATCTCCTGCTCTATTGGCTGTTGAGAAGACTAGACCCTGCAGCTGGGCTTATTTTAAGAGGAAGCAGAATGTTTGGTCCAATTTAGCTCAGAGCAGAGCAGAGGCCTCCTCTCCATCAATAGTTTCCAGCACAGCAGACAGGAAATCGCTAAAGCTTGTTGAATGCGTCCGATATGACGTGGGTTAAGTACCAATGAACAGGAGCATGTGCTTCTAAACTAGAACACCGCTGAGAATACAACAGACTGCAGTCTTCACATTGTAAACCCTATAAGAAAAGACATTGTACCACTATTAACATACGAGAGAGGAACACCACACACACAAACTATATATACAAAAGTATGTGGACAGCCCTTCAAATTAGTAGATTCGGCTATTTCATCCACACCCATTGCTGACAGGTGTATAAAATCGAGCACACAGCCATGCAATCTCCATAGACACACATTGGCAGTAGAATGGCCTGACTGAAAAGCTCAGTGACTTTTAACGTGGCACTGTCATAGGATGCCATCTTTCCTACTAGTCAATTTGTCAAATTTCTGCACTGCTAGAGCTGCTCCGGTCAACTGTAAGGTCAGTTATTGTAAAGTGGAAACGTCTATGAGCAACAGCATCTCAGCCACGAAGTGGTAGGCCACACAAGCTCACAGAATCAGACCGCCGAGTGCTGAAGCGCGTAAAAATGGTTGGTTCTCGGTTGCAACACTAACTACTGTCTTGACGTGACTATCAAGGATCTGACTTTTTTTGTGCCTAAAATGACATACCCAAATCTAACTGCCTGTAGCTCAGGACCTGAAGGAAGGACATGCATATCCTTGATACCATTTGAAAGGAAACACTGAGGTTTGTGGAAATGTGGAATTAATGTAAGATAATATAACACATTAGACCTGGTAAAAGATGATTAAAAAAACGTTCATTTTTATTTTGTATTACTTTGAAATGCAAGAGAAAGGCCACAATATATTATTCCAGTTTAGATTTTGGCCACTAGATGGCAGTAGTGTAGAGTCGTGGCCAAAGGTTTTGAGAATGACACAATTATTACTTTTCACTATGTCTGCTGCCTCAGTTTGTATGATGCCAATTTGCATATACTCCGGAATGTTATAAAGAGTGATCAGATGAATTGTAATTAATTGCAAAGTCCCTCTTTGCCATGCAAATGAACTGAATCCCCCCAAAACATTTCCACTGCATTTCAGCCCTGCCACAAAAGGACCAGCTGACATCATGTCAGTGATTCTCTCGTTAACAGAGGTGTGAGTGTTGATGAGGACAGGGCTGGAGATCACTCTGTCATGCTGATTGAGTTAGAATAACAGACTGGAGCTTCAAAGAGAGGGTGGTGCTTGGAATCATTGTTTTCCTCTGTCTACCATGGTTACCTGCAAGGAAACACGTGCCGTCATCATTGCTTTGCACAAAAGGGGCATCACAGGCAAGGATATTGCTGCCAGTAAGATTGCACCTAAATCAACCATTTATCGGATATCAAGAACTTCAAGGAGAGCGGTTCAATTGTTGTGAAGGCGGCTTCAGGGCACCCAAGAAAGTCCAGCAAGTGCCAGGACTTTTTCCTAAAGTTGATTCAGCTGTGGGATCAGGGCACCACCAGTACAGAGCTTGCTCAGGATTGGCAGCAGGCAGGTGTGAGTGCATCTGCACGCACAGTGAGGTGAAGACTTTTGGAGAAAGGCCTGGTGTCAAGAAGGGTAGCAAAGAAGCCGCTTCTCTCCAGGAAAAATATCAGGGACAGACTGATATTCTGAGACCATTCATCTGTGGGGTTGCTTCTCAGCCAAGGGAGTGGACTCACTCAAAATTTTGCCTAAGAACACAGCCATGAATAAAGAATGGTACCAATACATCCATTAAGAGCAACTTCTCCCAACCATCCAGGAACAGTTTAGTGGCGAACCATGCCTTTTCCAGCATGATGGAGCACCTTGCCATAAGGCAAAAGTGATAACTAAGTGGCATGGGGAACAAAACATCGATATTTTGGGTCCATGGCCGGGAAACTCCCCAGACCTTAATCCCATTGAGAACTTGTGGTCAATCCTCAAGAGGCGGGTGGACAAACAAAACCCCACAAATTCTGACACACTCCAAGCATTGATTATGCAAGAATGGGCTGCCGTCAGTCAGGATGTGGCCCAGAAGTTAATTGACAGCATGCCAGGGCGGATTGCAGAGGTCTTGAAAAAGAAGGGTCAACACTGCAAATATTGACTCTTTGCATCAACTTCATGTACTTGTCAATAAAAGCCATGACAAATGAAATGCTCGTAATTATACTTCAGTATTCCATAGTAACATCTGACAAAAATATCTTAAGACACTGAAGCAGCAAACTTTGTGAAAATGAATGTGTCATTCTAAAAAACTTTTGGCCACGACTGTGCAAAGTTTTAGACCGATCCAATGAACCATTGCATTTCTGTTCAAAATGTTGAATCAAGTCTGCCCAAATGTGCCTAATTGGTTTATTAATACAATTTCAAGTTCCAGGTACTTGACACTCTCAAACCACTGCACTACAGCACCGTCGATATAAAAAGAGAAGTGCTCTTTGTGAAATGTTCATTTAAGAGAAACCACTGTGATATGTCACTAATACTACCATGACTGTCAACTCTGTTGTTATGTGACGCCTAATATTTCAGTACTTGTGTTTAGGGCATGCTTTTTGATTTCCATTGGTCCCAATTGTCTCAACACAGACAAGATGGCATACATCCATTGGTGCTGCTGTTGCCACAATTTATGTAAGACTTACAGAATAAATGTCATTGATCTCAAACCTCTAATACTGCAGTTGAATAAAGCACTCAGCAAAATGAATAGATTAGACTATTACATCTGGTTGTCCTTTAAGAACCATCTCAGAGCTCTTTTACATTATATTAAAACCCATTTTAAATAAGCAAGTCAATTACAATAGGAATAATATGGGGGATGTATTTTAAAGGGTGAAGGTTCACCTTGTTAGCTGCTGTTTGATAGAACAGACAGTACAGCTGAATTAAAATGACTCCCCCCATCGCTGGGTCTGACATCGAGAGGTCAGAGTACTACAGGGGACAGATGAGGACACAGGCCCATAGACACACAGAGAGACACAGCGAGATACAGAAAGAGAGAGAGACAGAGACCAACCTGAGAGTAAATGACTCCAGCTCTGCTTCACCAGATGGTGTTCATTGATTATTCATTGCATGCGATGGATGTCGCTGTCGTCGCTCCCCGCTTCGGTCCGTGCCCCTACCCCACTCTCCAGTATCCGCTCTGCCTTGATGACGCATGGGCGGTCGTGGTGGAGGGGAGGAGAGGGGGATAAGAGAAAGAGGCGGGTTCAGGGTCTGCAACTGCATAATGGAACTCCCCTAACCCATCTCAGTATAGAGGAGCTAGGGAGGCATCCTCATTCCATGCATAATGGATGGATATACCCCACAACACCTCCCTCTTACCCAAGCTCCCTCCCCCCTCTCCTTACCTGACCCCAGAGTTCTCCTCGGCAGGTGGAACCAGTCACAGAGGTGATATTAAAAGCTCCAACACGGCGATGCTGTCACACGGCAAGGTACAGTAGTCAAGGGCTTTTTTGATTAGTATACATTGACTATGTGTCATTATCGTTTGACTGTAGCATGGGAGGGAGTGAGAGATAGGATAAGGTGGGGGTAGGGATAGATGTGAGGCTCCTCATAGTTCCAACTGCTGAGTGACTTGACTCTGTCAAACCTTAATTGACTCCAGCATAAATCAAATGCTGTTCAATGCCGCCCTTTCGATGTGTGAAGCCACAGTGAATGACTGTACTGTAGACCGCTATGACTTTGTAACCCTAATGATCTTAATGTGTTCAAGATAATAGCTTTTTTGTAGTTTGGGACTGACACTAGGCTAAGAATCTGTGAAAATTAGACAGTGGAGAGTATAGATGCACAGACATATACACACTTAAATTACTAGTGATGTGGCCCTCTCATACCGACCCAGGCAAACAGGTTGGCTCAATTCCTCTGATGGATTGCAGGATGCTCTGTCGCTTCCAATTTGCATTCCCTATGATAGAGGTGGAGAGGAGGAAGAGAGACAGAGCGACAGAGACACAGAAGTGTGGCTCGATTCCAATAGGAATTACACACCCCCTGCAAGCCAGCATAATGAGACTTTCAGGTTTGATGTCGCCTATATACCAGGAGATTCCTAACACCACTGTGTTAGGCTATAAGTAGGCCCTCAAAGGCCTTATGATTTATGTAATGTATTGTCATAAATAATAAAATGTTTAAGGCTAATAAGGCTGGTGGAACTGTTCATAGAGAGTTCTAGGAAGAACTATCCAATAGTGATGGGGAAACTAAGTTTCCTGAAGCATTGAGGTTTTCCAGCAAATTGTGTCAAAAATAGGTTCATTACTCAAGGCTTTGATCAACACAGTGTACACAAGTAACACCTGCTGGTCAAAATCATTTAGATCAGCCAAATTATTATAGATGACACCCCACACCCGTAGTGTGTGCGCAGTTTAGCCTTTTTGTCTTCTACAGAAACCAATGCCAAACTAATCAGGTAGTTGGTCGGAAAAAACGAAGCTTCGGATGTCATTGATCACGTGCTTCTGATAATGTGATACATCGGCACTGCTTAGAGATTTGCCAATTCCTCGGAGCTCCGGTATCACTATTTATCACTATTAAAAAGCACTTAAAAAATGTTTTGTACTGATGGAAAATACAGGCCTTCACAACTTTATTCCTCACTTTTCACCTTTCATTTTTAAATGATAAATGCAAAGTTTATCATCCAAACATCACACGGAACACATCCAAACTCATACCACAAACCAGTCTAAATAAGTTTGTGCTGACAAAAAACTAAACATAAGATAGCGACCCAACAACTAGACTTGTATGCAATGTACCACATCTCTAGTCAGCACAAGGGAGAAATGTAATATTGTTTAGAAAAGAGATGTCAGCTAAGCTAACAGCAGCTAAATTATTTGATGGAAGCCATGTTCGTTTATGTTTGACAAGCGAAGTCAAATTCCCATTGCCTGAAAAAGATCAACTTAGATTGGGCACTTTTCAGCATATTACAAATCTCCGATGTGCTTGTTACAGTGTATACAAGAACTGGACCACGACTTGACATGTTGATTTGTTTTTTGACAAATCACAAAGCAAATACAATGATATTCACTCACAGATCCTTACCCCAAATACAAGTCTACTGCCTAGCCTAGCTGTAGCACGAAAGCTGAACAGGGTTGCCAAATTTGGTTGAAAAGAATTCAGGGGGGTTTCAAGACCATGGAGGTTAGAAATGTGGGAAGCTATCATGTTGAGATATGATGGAGGAAATATTAAAAATGGGGGATTTATCAATAAAGGGGGGTAAACACAGGACAAGTTTATAAGCTGAATAAAAATAAAATCCCTGGAAAGAGATGTCTGAGCTGGCAACCCTAGTAACCATAGTTACGATCTCAGTCAGTCCTGACAGTCAGTCCTGACAGAAAAATGTTACGCTTGACAGACACTGATAGGCATTGAGTATAGAGATAGGCCAGTTTCAAAAGGAAAAGCCTCACTGATGAGATACAATACATATTTTGTCATTCTGATATGGAATCTGTGTATGACTGAGCATGAGATGTCTGAGGACAATGGTGCCCACCCCAACCTTGCAGGCAATGAGCATCCCTCATCTTCCCAAGACGGTGGTGCAGCTGCCAATATTGTAGTCAGTAAGGGAGAAGAGGTTGAAGTTGGTCACCGCTGGAGATCCTGTCACTTCACACCATCAGATAGACTTCAATGACACCTCGTCTGGCGTACAAAGCATCCTGCCTACCCCCTCAGATGCATTGTGTTTAAAACTGTTCCATGATAAGGAATTGGTAGAGAGTGGCAGAGGAAACTGTTAATTGAATGACTAGAATATTCCACCCTGAAACCATATAATTGTATGGAATTGATTAGAATGTATACAATTATAATCAATAAATGTGTAGTTCTAGTCAGAATTAGGGTAAAACAATATAGCTTATGTTTATGTCTTTATAGTGTCTTAAAAACAGACGGTCTGAGCAGAATTTGACGCCAACCTGGCTCGGGGCCTCTGAGAGATTGTTGGAAAGGGTGGGACGTACTTCCCACGGTCTCCCTATCTTGAGGGAGGATGGGGAGGGATTCCCACGGCCACCCCTAATCTCTGTCGGCTGGGTAGTAAGGACAGTGTGTGCGCAGGATACCTAATGGTTGTGTGTGGAAGTGTGTGTGTAGGATCCCTAATGTTAGTGTGTGCGTAAGAAGCCAGTATAAAATGAAGAGTTTTGTACAACTAACCAGCGCTCTCGTGAATAAACCTTTTTGACTATTTTAGCTGGGCCTCTGTCTGTTTAATTTCAATCAGTATCTTACAAATCCTAGTTAGCAGACTGAGTAGTTTAATTGAATTGGTTAATTAACATCGAGAACATACTTCTCGTAACAGAAACCAACCGGTATAGCTATTATCATATTACAGAAAAACCCAAGGCTCTCTTCAATATGTATCAAAATTATTCTAAATATGCATATTTGTTTGCAGGTATTCTCATGAACTGAAAGAGAAGACTGTCCCTGGCATGAAAGGGAAAGCTCTCAAAATGGGTGAACACTACCCTCAGTGAAATGTATTAGTTCCTGGTCACGGTGCTTTATCTACACCGGCACCACCACAGATATACAGTCAACAGTTTGGACACCTACTCATACAACTAGCCTTGTAACACAGCCCTGTGTGCAGTTCCTTGTTTTGGCGAGTACCACACCCTTAAGCACCACTGAGTGGAAAATAGGCCTACATTGAAATATGACTTGCGGTTTTTGATGCGTGGTGGGTAGGGAGGGATTGGGGAAATGTTCCACAAAAAAAGTCAAAGATAAAAATGTAACCAGTGGTGGTGGTAAGTGCCATTTCTGATGAGGACATTTGTTTCATGAGCATGGCCTTATTTCTATTACAGCTTGTTGGATGACTGTCATTCATATTCCATTCACCCAGTTCAACGTAATGCCGACAGGTTTAGGCATCTATGATACTCAAATTTTCCCCATATCCATCATGAGTTTGCTACAACCTAGCTCCTGTGATTTATATTTAGTATAGTTTTATCTAAAAAAATTATAACTTTTTCAATGTTTTACAATTTTAAATTGAATTCTTTGAGGATGTTCCTCCCCTTCCTCCTCCGAGGAGACTCGACTGAATTTAACATGTTTGTTGACATTGATTTAAATACTTGGGCTCCATTTCTGAAATAAAACAGAAAAGGTACAAGTATGTAATCAACTTTTGTTTTTCTTTTATTTGTAATCCATTCTCACAATTATGTTTTATCCATTCCAAAATCATATTTTCCCTAGCCAACAACCTTTAACCTAACGTGTTTCATCAGCTGACTACCACTGTAGACTAAAGACCACAATTTGAGTTGTTCCATGACATTGATGTCTCACATTACTTTCCCCAGCTAGAAAACCAAATAATTTCTCTCCAACAGAAGGGGGAATTAACAAAGTCACTGACAACCAGAACAAGAGAGGTGGGGTTTTACGAGGAGTTCTGAAAGACACTCATGGGGGTGTTAACTGAGAGTTGACTAACAACTGGAACCAAAAAACCCAACATGAGCGCCCACAAAATTTTCTCAAGAGCCAAACAAGAAAAACCCACACCAAACTTAGACAGGAAGCAAACCAAAAAGTGGAGCAAAAGAAAAATAATTGAAGATCAAATAAATGACTGTCTTTTTAGAAATTGAATTGGGAGTGCCAACTAAAAGGTGTTAACCCTCCACATCTCTCAAGCCAACTGGAGCACTGGGCCAGACGCTCATAAATATCACCTGGGCCAGCACTGGTGAAACACCTCCCGACAAACAAGATGGACAAGCCAGCACAGATGTAATACATACTGACTAACGAGGTGACACCCATCGGTGAACCCCACGTACTAACGTTCAACTGAAATATAAATGGAGAAAAAACTAAGACTGTAACACCTTCCCCCATAAGATAACAAATATCCTATATTTTTGTTGGATAAGTTTGCTCACAATCATCAGAAAATAACTTCAATTTCAGAACATAATCCACTTAAATGTGTCACCTTCTCCAATGTAAACATGGTGTCTACTGGCTGTCAACAATTAAGACAAAACATACATTTTGTATATATTTTATTTCTCTTTCTATAGTTGCCTAAAGCTTTTTTGAAAAACTCACATATGCTTCTATAAATGAGTCCAACCACAACAAAATACATTTCAAGGGGAAAGTCCTTCAATATGCATAGTAACTTTCCTCTCCTGATTTTCCTCAGTCAAATTTGTTTGACTGGAGCAGAGTCCCCAACGTCAATGTAATGCACTAGTACATTTGCCCGAGTTGGCACATCTGAGACTAAACCCTGACATTCTAAAAGCAGTGCAACAATGTCTCCTTCTTTCTCCCCAGACAAGTGTGCCAAAAAGACATCATACGTAGATTCTCTGAGGTTCTCAACAGTCCAACCGGCAGAGGGTGTATTGGACTTTCCTCGTACTCTTGGGGAAGACTATAGTCAACTGTGACAGCAGTGGCCACAGGTAGATCACTACCAGTTTCCACTGATTTTCGCCGCCCGATCATAGCGGGTGAACTATAGTTGACTGGCACACTATCGTAAAACAATCGAAAAGCGCTAACGCACTCCAACAGACATGCTTTTGTTTTTAAGGCGTTACCCTGCAACAACTTCTCTCAACAAGCTCAGAGGACCTTTGATATGATGTCCAAACACAAGCTCATTCAGACTAAAATTGAGAGATTCTTTAACAACCTCTCGCACTGGAAAGAGTACAAGATGGACGCCTTCATCCCAATCATTCTCAGACTCAAAGCAGTAAGCTTCAACAGTCTAAAATCTCTCAAGAGCACCTTGAGATTGGGTGGAAGGCACTAGAGGGGCAATGGTTAACACCCAATTACTTCACCTGCGGAAGTCCAAACATTGAAAATAATTCTACCATTGCCTTAACAATATTGGGAGCTGTGACTTTCTTCAGTGGAATGACCTCAGGGAAATGAGTGGCATTGCACATGATGGTCAAGAGAAACTGGTTACCACGCTTAGCTTTGGGCAAAGGACCAACAGACCAACAGACCAGAACCCAGCTGAAAGGTTTATCAAAAGCAGGAATAGGCTGCAAAGATGAAATCTATACAGCTTGGTCCAATCTACACATTCACTGGCAAACACAACAGAATTTACAGTAAGACATCTTGTTTCAGACCAGGCCAGAATAAGATATTCAAGAAATGGTCATACATGTTGACCCAAAGATGGCCTGCCATACTACCATCATGAGCCAACCTCAGTATCTCTTGTCGAAGAATAACTGGAAGACAATTTGTCTTTGGACACAGTAGAAAAGGATTGAAATATCTCAGCAGGAGGTGACTTCTCTGGATTGTTTTTTGCATAGGGATAACTACTGGGTGCTTTGTTTGTGAAGGTAATTTTGTGTCAACACAAATTCCTCTGCAAGAACCGCAGGTTTCTCAAGAGTGAGATACTTTTGCTCATAAATGTAGGTTGCAACTCTTTCGTGAAGGCAATTCTTGAACTGCTCAAGAAGTATGAGTATCTTTAAATCCTTAAGGTCCTTGACATCTTGAGAACCACACCACTGATCAAAAAGACGTGCTTGTTCCCTTGTGAACTCAACATGGCTTTGTGACTCCCTTTCGTAAGCCCGACGGATAGCAACTGTACCAGTGTCATAATCTGAACTCTGGTCAAGAGAAAGTGGCGTACCCTTTGGAGGAGCAGGGACAAACTATTTTGTGCCATTTTAGGGACGTGGAAATCTGCTCAAAGAGTAAACTATACATCCACCTCCTTTTCATTGAAAGGCTGTACAAGCCGGCTGTTTCAACCAAGATCAAACTCTGTTGAGTGTGTAGGGTGGCCTGACTAGATTCTGAGTACTTCCAGATCTATCTCCCTTTGTCGTGGCTCCATCTCTTTTAACCAAATGGCATACGCATGATCTTCCTGTTCTTGTTCTAGTCTGGCTGCTTGTTCTTGTTGTTTAGCTGCATGTTCATCTGGTCTTTCCTTGTGCTCCAACTCCAACTTCTGTTCCAATTTTGCCTTTAGTTTTACCTCTAGCTGTTGCACATCTATGGGGCGTACTCTACCACCCGTAGGACCCTTTTTAATCATCCTCCCTCTCTGGAAGGATTTCCTCCTCAACCAAAGCAGTACTGATCGACTTTTTGACACCGTTTGGATTACCACATGCCACCGAGATGTCAAAATCCTTTGAAATGACGAGCAGATTCGCCTTTATACATTTATCTAGCATCTCCCATGTAGGTTTTTCCCATGTAGTCATACCAGTCGGTCGGTCGGTCGGTCGGTCGATCGGTTGCGTTTACAAGACTAAAGTACTTAAACAGCTGCAGAATTAATAATTGGTCTTTAGTTTGTAGATTTCTTAACCATTTCAGTGTGGGGATGGTCCCCACATTCTCTGGTCTTGTCCTTCAGTAGAGTTGTAATTTAAACCATTTTGCAACATACTGCTCACATCTTAGTCTGCTTAGTCTATAGAGTTGTAGCCATTTCAGCTTGAGGACCCTATCCCTGCACACTAAATGTACATTTTGTCATGAGTCCTTTTATTACCTCTGTGGAAATGGGCATTCCATGACGTTTGGGTATAATATCTGTGTGTGTATCTGTACGGGGGCATGGCCACTGACTAAGTTACCATGAAAAACAATTCTCATTTAGAAGACTAAGATCACATTGTTATCATTCCAAAAGTATTCTTATGCTTAATCATAATTTTTTCATACAAAATTCAGATGCAAATCCCATAATTGAGAAGTGTATACAAACAAAGATACAGTAATGTGTGTCTCCTGTCCTTCATGAGGTCACCAATGAAACTCCAACTGTTTGGAAAACAGAAGTACTGGTCAATTATTAAACATTTTGATGTCAAAGTTTGGCCAAGTGTCTCTGCGTTCCACAGTCACATTCCAATCTCAATACCACAAGCCTTAAAGCGGCCTACTCCACCTCTGTGGGAGACAGAAGGTGCTGTAAAGCAGACCCACTGTAACCTGATTCTTCAGATCTTCTCAGGAGAGTCAAGACAATGTTGAACCTCCACATCAATCAAGGCAACTGTGGTACTGGGCCAGCCACTCTTAAATAGCACCTGGGCCAGCACAGGTGAAACACCTTCCCACAAAAAAAAGACGGCAACCAGCACAGGTGAAACACATACTGACTAACGAGCTGACACCAATCGGTGCATCCTACGTGCTAACGAGCTCTACATTTTAAAGACCAACCTCAAAACATAAATGGAAAAACCAAAGCCTGTAACACTGAATATACTGTATAGTTGGTAATACTTGAAGTTAATACAAATTACCTTCATGTCTTAAAGTAATGATGGATTGTAATTTATTTTTGCTTATTTGAGCTGTTATTGCCATTATATGGACTTGGTATTTTACCAAATAGGGCTATCTTCTGTATACCCCCCTATCTTGTCACAACTCAACTGATTGGCTCAAATGCATTAAGGAAAGAAATTCTACAAATTAACTTTTAAGAAGGCACACCTGGTAATTGAAATGCATTCCAGGTGACTACCTCATGAAGCTGGTTGAGAGAATGCCAAAAGTGTGCAAAGCTGTCATCAAGGCAAAGGGTGGCTGTTTGAAGAATCTCAAATATCACCTATATTGTGATTTGTTTCACACTTTTTTGGTTACTACATGATTCCATGTGTTATTTCATAGTTTTGATGTCTTCACTATTATTCTACAATGTAGAAAATAGTAAAACATAAATAAAAGTCCTTGAATGAGTAGGTGTTCTAAAACTTTTGATCGGTAGTGTATGTATGGCGCATAATGTATTTACTGTTTTCAAGTTCTGGTGACAAATCATGCATTCCAATTCTTGCATAGATTGTAATGAACACCTGTTGTGTGTGTGTGTGTGTGTGTGTGTGTGTGTGTGTGTGTGTGTGTGTGTGTGAAATACTTTTTTGAAGGTAATGCTGATTATGATGAGCTAATGCTAAGCTAATTGCTAGCTATATGTGGTGCCATGTTTGTTGACATCATGCAATGCATTCTGGTTGTCACGCAAATGTCTGTCAGACCAGCGATGTTATAACAAAACTAAGTCAAGGGATCGCCTTTTGCATAAATTCCGGAAGTGAATGATGGAATTTAATGATGGTAGACGCCCCACCCCCTTCAACATGCATACTGCCAACAGACTCAACTCATCTTGTAACCTCTTACTTTGGTTGACGTGGAAAAAAAACATGGCGGCATACACAAACCAATCAAACCAAACCAATCTTCAGATTACTTTTGATTTTTTGAAAGTGTTTTTTTTTTTCAATTATTTCGATCACTGGTGAGGTCACCTCTGATGTGATTCATTGTTATTAACTCATTCATATTGTGTTTTCTGTCAGCTTATAGTTAGCTAAATATGACCACTTGTCTTAGGTCGCTTTTTCCTCATTTAGCTGTACAACTAATGTAGCCTAGAATTGTCTTATGCTGTCGCTACTTCTGCATCCTCTGGATTAGGGTTTGGCTGAGGTAGGCCATCATTGTAAATAGGAATTTGTTCTTAACTGACTTTTCTAGTTTAATAAAGGGTAAATTACCTTTCAACAGTTTGGGGTCACTTAGAAATGTCATTGTTTTTGACAGAAAAGCACATTTTTTGTCCATTAACATGACATAAAATTGTTCAGAAATACAGTGTGGACACTGTTAATGTTTTAAATGACAAATGTATCTGGAAACTAACAAGTTTTTATGGAATATCTACATAGGTGTACTAAGGCCCATTATCAGAAACCATCACTCCTGTGTTCCAATGGCACATTGTGTTAGCTAATCCAAGTTGATCATTTTAAAAGGCTAATTGATCATTAGAAAACCATTTTGCAATTGTTAGCACTGCTGGAAACTGTTGTCGGATTATAGAAGTAATCTTTAGTGAAATCAATTTCCTTTGCCAATTAAATTTTGCTACTATCTTTAAGCCTATGTCTGGGGAAAAATGTATCCATAACTGTCATAGGTGTCTACCGTCTAACCTTTGTGCACTCAAGGGGTTAACTAGTTTGTTGTCTTCTTTTATTAACCCTTGTGCTTTGCTGAATTTTTCTTTATGTCCATTGTGGTTTGGGCCAGTTTGACCCGCACAGTTAAACACACTCAAGACACTCAAAGAATCAAGTAAAAACAGACAAAACTTTCCTTTGTCTTTTCAGATCTTTCAGAAAGAAATACAAGAACGTTTGATTTCAAAAACTCTGTTTAAGAACTATTTGTTCAACATATTTCTCACAAACAAGCATTTTCTGCTTCCCCAAGTAGGTATTGTTTTTCTATTTCCCTGTAACTGTAACACTTAGGTGTGATTTGACCCTATTGGTCAAAAGTATACCTCCAGTCTTTACACATGTTGAACATGTTGAACTATGCTTTCTGCAGAATTTTTCACTGCATTCTACACAAGTGGTGTTGGTTTTACTGTCTTGGCACGGGGGCAGATCAAATCGTGTAGGTCCTGGAGCAATTTTGCTGACATTGGAAGCTGACAGTCTACCTTGACTTCGTCGTGGTGACGGTGACCATTTCTATAATACCATCGTTAGACTTCCTTGTCCTCTCTTCTCTGGATGATGGCTGTTGCTCTCTTTCTCTCATCTGATGGAGGAAATGGTATGGCAGACTTCTCCTCTGAATCCTCTTCACCAAAGAAAAATTCACAATCTGGATCATCAACAGCATTGTCCTCCATCTCTGAAATGTCCTCCATCTCTGAAATGTCCTCCATCTCTGAAACCTCTTCTTCTATTTGACTGTCACAGTCCAGAATTTGTGATAAGGCTTCATGGACTGAAAATCTTTCAGAGCTCATTTTTGACAGTCTACGTCAGAGATCTGCTGCTCTCGTACTGAGAAAGAGAAGCTTGGGGAAATCCATTTTTATCCCAAACATAATTATAAAAGTACAACCAGAACCAGTCAAAGCAAAATACATCAGACACGTATTTTGGACCCGTGCAAACATCAATACACATAAATGCCTTCGGGTCAAGATGAGCCACAACATCATGTTTGTATACAAAATCTGCACAGACAGTGTGTCCACATTTTGAAGTTAAGGTTCATGACCCTAAATGAGGAAAAGTAATTTAATTTCATGGAGATAAAAAGAGGTTACCTAGTATTTTAGGCAACTCAAAAAGTGGAAATGGGTCAAATTGACCCGCAACATAACAGGAGGGTTAAATCAGACGTTATTAAATTATTATTGAGAAATGTAGGCTTCAGACAACCTAAAAGACGTGTAATGTTCTAAACCTAACCCAGCTGGTGACAGAGCCCAACCCTAAAGATCCTTCAAAGTCAACTCTGATTGATCATATCTTAACAAATACACCAGGGAAATATCTTTGTACTGGTGTATTCGCCCAAGACATTAGTGATCATTGCCCAGTTGTTTGTGTTAGAGTGAAAATTGAAAAATCATTGTCATCACAAAGAGGACCTTAACTTCAGTGAACAGGTTTTTTTTTTTACGTGATCTTTATTTTACTTACCTTGATTGTAATTTCAGCTATCCCTGAACTTGATTTAGCTTTCAGCCTTTTTGCAGATGTCTTCAATACTATTGTGGATAATCATACTCCTTTCAAAAAATTAAGAGTTAAAGGTAGATCGAGTGGAATTATCAGAATTCATTCATTAGAGATGATGCTTGGGTCAAGGCCAGGAACACAGGCTTAGCCCCGGACTGGCAAGCTTTTAAGCAACTGAGGAATCATTGTGTAAGACATCAGAAAGGCTAAATCTGATTACTTTGTAACCGCTCTTTCGGATTATAATGGAAACCCGGCTAAATTCCGGAAAACTGTCAAATCCCTGAAGGGTTCTATTTCCTCTTCTCTGCCATAACAAATGAATTCAGAAGCTAGCCTCCTTAGAAAATGCAACCATTTTAATTTCGAAATAACTTCTAAGGCTATTCATATTAATATTGGGCTGGATGCTGATAGGGAAAACTTGCTGAATGATCAGAGAAATGAAAGTCAAATATTTTCTTTTAGGCTATTTACAGAAAAATAAGTCCTTAATGCTTTGCTAGCAATAGACAACGAGAAATCCACAGGGGCCGACCAATTGGATCCCGGTCTGATTAAATGTGCAGTGGCCATGAATGTTGGTTCAAGAACCCATATTTTCTATTTAACATTGTTATCAGGAAATATTTCAAAAGTATGGAAATCAGCTCGTGCTGCCACACCATAACAGAGGGATAGTAGTGATCTTAATAGTTATTTCCCCATTTTAATTCTTGTTTGCCTAGCTAAGATTCTTGAATCCTTGGTAAATGTACAGCTTTGCCCTTTTCTATCTGTGAAATGTATTTTGAATGTAAACCAATCAGGGTTTCGGCCTGGGCATAGCAATATTACAGCTACCACTTTAGTTTTGAAGGATCTTGTCAATGCTTTAGATCCTAAAAAGAAATGTGCTTCTTTCTTTGTGGACCTGTCAAAAGCTTTTGATACTGTTGATCATGCTATTTTATTGAATAGGTTGTCCTCAAATGGCCTGATCTCTGATACCTGTCATGATTTCATGGTTATCTTAGTGACAGAACTCAGCCCATTGTGATTGATGGGGTTCAGTCTGAATTACTTGATGTACAGTTCCAGTCACACCTACTCATTCAAGGGTTTTTCTATATTTTGACTATTTTCTACATTGTAGAATAATAGTGAAGACATCAATACTATGAAATCAAGTAGTAACGAAAAAAGTGTTTTAAAAAATCGAAATATATTTTAGATTCTTCAAAGTAGTCTTTGCCTTGATGACAGCTTTGCACACTTTTGGCATTCTCTCAACCAGCCTCATGAGGTAGTCACCTGGAATGCATTTCAATTAACAGGTGTGACTTGTTAAAGGTTAATTGGTGGAATGTCTTTCCTTTGTAGTACGCTTGAGCCAATCAGTTGTGTTGTGACAAGGTAGGCGTGGTATACAGAAGATAGCTCTATTTGGTAAAAGACCAAATCCATAACATTGCAAGAACAGCTCAAATAAGCAAAGAGAAACCACAGTCCGTCATTACTTTTTAAGACATTAAGGTCAGGCAATCCGGAAAATTTCAAGTGCAGTTGCAAAAACCATCAAGCGCTATGATGGAACTGGCTCTCAAGAGGACCGCCCGGGAAAGGAAGACAAAGAGTAATTTCTACTGCAGAGGATAAGTTCATTAGAGTTGCCAACCTCATAAATTGCAGCCCAAATAAATGCTTCACAGAGTTCAAGTAACGGACACATCTCAACATCATCTGTTCAGAGGAGACTGCGTGAATCAGGCCTTCATGGTTGAATTGCTTCAAAGAACCACCACTAAAGGACACCAATAAGAAGAAGATACTTCCCTGGGCCAAGAAACACAAGCAATGGACATCAGACAGGTGGAAATCTGTCCTTTGGTCTGATGAGTGCAAATTTGAGATTGAGATGCAGAGTAGGTGAATGGATGATCTCCGCATGTGTGGTTCCCACCATAATGCATGGAGGAGGAGGTGTGATGGTCTGGGGGTGCTTTGCTGGTGACACAGTCTGTGATTTATTTAGAATTCAAGGCACAGTTAACCAGCATGGCTATCACAGCATTCTGTAGTGATATGCCATCCCATCTGGTTTGTGCTTAGTGGGACTATGATTTTGTTTTTCAACAATGACTCAACACACCTCCAGGCTGTGTATGGTCTATTTGACCAGGGAGAGTGATAGAGTGCTGCTTCAGATTACCTGGCCCCCACAATCCCAAAATAGTACAAATAAAGAAAAACACTTGAGTAAGTAGGTGTGCCCAAACCTTTGACTGGTACTGTAGATAAAGGTGTACCACAGGGGTTGATTTTGGGACCTATTGCCTTCACTATTTATATAAACACCATTGTTCAATCTGTTTAAAAATTGCAGACCTCATCTAAAATCAGAAAAAAACGAAACGTCCCTTTTTCAGTGCCCTGTCTTTCAAAGATAATTCATAAAAATCCAAATAACTTCACAGATCTTCATTGTAAAGAGTTTAAACACTGTTATCCCATGCTTGTTTAATGAACCATAAACAATTCATGAACATGCACCTGTGGAACGTTCGTTAAGACAGCTTACAGACGGTAGGCAATTAAGGTCACAGTTATGAAAACTTAGGAGACTAAAGAGGCCTTTCTACTGACTCTGAAAAACACCAAAAGAAAGATGCCCAGGGTCCCTGCTCATCCGCTTGAATGTGCCTTAGGCATGCTGCAAGGAGGCATGAGGACTGCAGATGTGGCCAGGGCAATAAATTGCAATGTCCATACTGTGAGACGCCTAATACAGCGTTACAGCGAGACAGGGCAGACAGCTGATCGTCCTGGTGATATTATATGTCAAGTTGCAGCTGCTACTCTACTACTCTTAACTTGGATGCCATCTACCATAGTGCCCTTCGTTTCATTACAGGTGACAGTTTTGATACTCATCACTGCATAATGTATCAAATGGTTGGCTGGAATTCGCTAAAGATCCATATATCTCCACATTACTCCCTTTTTGATAACAAAGCCCTACTTCATAAACTTTTGTCCTGTCTAACTTTGCTGTTGAGGTATAGACACCTGAATTGCCTAACCCGTTCAAATGATTGATTAACTCAATCATGGGGTTCCTATGGTCTCAACAAAGCAAGATACATCTGCTTTTAGTTTTAATACATGGTAATGCTGGAATCAAATTCAAAATGCATTTCATCTTGATGTTATGGGCAATTTAAAATATTGATTGGGGACTTATTTGTAGAGCAATGTAACTGTTTTTCTGGGTTATTTGTGATGTTTTATTTGTGCTTCCCATGACTGTATTTTTGTATTTTAATGTGCATATTTATGTTGTGTGTATGTAAATACAAGTCTCAATATTTTTTCAAAATATAGGTGAAATAAAACATTTAGAAAATATGACTCTTTACACCTATGTTTCTTTAACAGTTTAGATCATGGTCAATAATTTAAGCTGGCGGTTGCATTTGATTATCATCAAATGTTTTGTCGCTCATTGAGCAACGGTCAGGCCTGAACGTTCTTCCAGCGAGGCGGAAATAAGCAATTTTCTTATTCCAATGCCATCAGTTATGTAGGTTCAGGTATATCCCTCATTCCCAAATGAATGGAAACGATAAGCACTGAATTATACTGCACTTACAGTATATTTCCATTTAGCATTAAGGCAAATCACATTTTTCTAAACTAATCCAATCTGTTATTTAGATTTCTTTGCACCTGCTACTGAAACGTTTTTTCCAGTTTAGATTCTTCAGTCTTCTCACAATGTTCCTAACCTAAACACTCATTCTGAACGAAGGTTGCAGGTCAATAAACATTCCAACTGTTGAATATCCAAACTCTGTGAAAATGTATATCGGAATGAAACACTACTTTGCAAAGCAGCGTAATGTGACTTGTAGTTAGGGTTGCAAAATCAAATCAAATCAAAGTTTATTGGTCATGTGCACCGAATACAACAGGTGTAGAGCTTACAGTGAAATGCTTACTTACAGGCTCTAACCAATAGTGCAAAAAAGGTTTTATGGGGAACAATAGGTAAGTAAAGAAATGAAAGCAACAGTAAAAAGACAGTGAAAAACAGTAGCGAGGGTATAAAAGTAGCGAAGCTACATACAGACACCGGTTAGTCAGGCTGATTGAGGTAATATGTACATGTAGATATGTTTAAAGTGACTATGCATATATGATGAACAGAGAGTAGCAGTAGCGTAAAAGAGGTGTTGGTGGGTGGTGGGTGGCAGGACACAATGCAGATAGCCCGGTTAGCCAATGTGCGGGAGTACTGGTTGGTTGGGCCAATTGGGGTAGTATGTACATGACTGTATAGTTAAAGTGACTATGCATATATGATAAACAGAGAGTAGCTGCAGCGTAAAAGAGGGGTTGGTGGTGGCACATAATGCAGATAGTCCGGGTAGCCATTTCATTACCTGTTCAGGAGTCTTATGGCTTGGGGGTAAAAACTGTTGAGAAGCCTTTTTGTCCTAGACTTGGCACTCCGGTACCGCTTGCCATGCGGCAGTAGAGAGAACAGTCTAAGACTGGGGTGGCTGGGGTCTTTGACAATTTTTAGGGCCTTCCTCTGACACTGCCTGGGGTAGAGGTCCTGGATGGCAGGCAGCTTAGCCCCAGTGATGTACTGGGCCGCATACACTTCCGTCTGTAGTGCCTTGCGGTCGGAGTCCGAGCAATTTCCGTACCAGGCAGTGATGCAACATGCTCTCAATGGTGCAGCTGTAGAACCTTTTGAGGATCTCAGGATCCATGCCAAATCTATTCGTTTCCTGAGGGGGAATAGGCTTTGTCGTGCCCTTTTCACGACTGTCTTGGTGTTTTTGGACCATTCTAGTTTGTTGGTGATGTGTACACCAAGGAACTTGAACCTCTCTACCTGCTTCACTACAGCCCTGTCGATGAGAATTATAGGCTCTCTCGTTGTTGTCGGTGATCAGGCCTACCACTGTTGTGTTGTCTGCAAATTTAATGATGGTGTTGGAGTCGTGCCTGGCCATGCAGTTGTTGGTGAACAGGGAGTACAGGAGGGGACTGAGCACGCACCCCTGGGACGCTCCAGTGTTGAGGATCAGCGTGGCAGATGTATTGCTACCTACCCTCACTACCTGGGAGCAGCCCGTCAGGAAGTCCAGGATACATTTGCAGAGGGAGGTGTTTGAGGGTACTATGGTGTTGGACGTTGAGCTGCAGTCAATGAATAGCATTCTCACATAAGTGTTCCTTTCGTCCAGGTGGGAAAGGGCAGTGTGGAGTGCGATAGAGATTGCATCATCGACAGATCTGTTTGGGCGGTATGCAAATTGGAGTGGGTCTAGGGTTTCTGGGATAATGGTGTTGATGTGAGCCATTACTAGCCTTTCAGAGCACTTCATGGCTACGGACATGAGTGCTACGGGTCTGTAGTCATTTAGGCAGGTTGTCTTTGTGTTCTTGGGCACAGGGACTATGGTGGTCTGCTTGAAACATGTTGGTATTACCGACAATCAGGGACATGTTGAAAATGTCAGTGAAGACACCTGCCAGTTGGTCAGCATAAACTCTGTAACTTTTGCAAGTTTTCCAAAAATCCTGGTTGGAGGTTTCCTGGAAATGGAAGCAGGAAATCCGTAATCATTCAATCAGGATTTTTGCAACCCTACTTGCAGGACAATTATGCATGTAGCTTAAAGGATTTAACCTCTTGAGCTTATGGCTCAATACTGCCCCCGTTGGAAGAAGTGCGTGCCCATAGTAAACTGAAAATATTTTTTTCCAAAATTGCTAATATATGCATATAATAATAATTATTGAATAGAAAACACTCTAAAGTTTCTAAAACCGTTTAAATTATGTCTGTATGTAAAGCAGAACTCTCAGGGCAGCCTTTCTCCCAAACTCTCTCTTGTCAAGAGAAAAGTTGGGTCAACTTTGACGTCATCGCCCCCACCCTTCCCAGGCAGCTACCGATCTGGGAACAGTATGTATTTGTTCAGCGCGATGTCTGCTTTCAATTGGCACGTTCATTGTTTGAATTTCGCGCTCCCTCATCCTTTGGCGGGCAAAAATGCCCGGTTCACTCTCACATACATGCACTCTATTGCGCGCGGCCGATTTGGGGAACGTTCTTTTCCAATAGACACCAGTTGAAGCCGGTTCGTTTGTTTGCGATTATCATTGTTTTACATGATAAAAACATCATTTTGCTCGATTCTGCACTTAGTTTGACCAGTTTAGTCGACATATAATATGTAATTTTGAAGTTTGATTGCGCAAGAGTGCGGGACCAGAAGGAGCAGAAGTTATTTTGGGTGCATTTCAGCTGAAGCTGTTAGCATATGCTAATACAAAGGCACAACTTGAAACCAAACGATGTATTGGGTAAGTATGACTCCTTCTACGTCTTCTGATCGAAGAACATCAAAGGTAAGGGAATATTTATGTGGTTATTTTGGGTTTCTGTGGACTCCAAACGTAGAGGAGACACTGCTAATATCTGAGCGCCGACTCATAGCATAGACTAGTGAACGAATTCTGTAACGTTAAAAATAAATGTAACACAGCGGTTGTATTAAGAAGAAGTGTATCTTTGTAACTATATGTAGAACATGTATATTTAGTCATGTTTATTGCTTGTTATCTGACGTTATCTGTCCGAGCTATCATAATTTCTCCGGACATTTTGAGTAGCATTTTTTGAAATGTCGTCATTGTAAACAGAGATTTATGGATATTAATGGCATATTATTGAAAAAAAAAAAAATGTACTGTGTAACATGTAATATTACTGTCATCTGATGAAGATTTTCAAAGGTTAGTGAATTATTTATTTTTAATCCTACTTTTAAATGTTATATTTTCTGGGACAAAATGGCCGCCGTTTGCCTTTTGTTTCGGTGGTGGTCTAATATAAATGTGTGCTATGTTTTCGCCGTAAAACATTTTAGAAATCTGACTTGCTGGGTAGATGAACAAGGTGTTTATCTTTCATTTGAGCTATTGGACTTGTGTAGGTGTGGAGGTTAAATATGTCTAAGAATATTTTTTCACATTTTGTGTTATGCTAATGAGCTTGAGCCGTAGTCACGATCCCGGATCCGGGATGGGTAGCATCAAGAGGTTAAGAGATACGTGTTTGGAACACTTTGGGAACAATTGTAAACCTTTTCTTTCTTAAAGTACAGAATAATACAATGGTCTGAAACTCACGGTTTACAGGCCACAGCAGGCCTGCAAGTCACATCCTCCTAGATCTATCCGCCGCCTTCGACACCGTCAACCATCAAAACCCTCCTTTCCACCCTCTCAGGGCTGGGCGTCTCAGGCTCTGCAGACTCTTGGATTGCATCCTACCTGGCAGACTGCTGCTACCAGGTGATGAGGTTAGGATCTGTGTCTGCACCACGTACTCTCAGTACTGGTGTCCCCCGGGCCTCGATTCTAGGCCTTCTCCTCTTCTCTATATACACCAAGTCACTCCGCTGCACCATATCTTCACATCTCCTGTCATTGCTATGCGGATAACACTCAACTACTTTTTTCCTTCCTCCTTCTGACACCCAGGTGGCAACACACATCACTGTGTGTCTGGCAGATATCTCAGCTTGGATGTCGGCTCACCACCTCAAGCTTTTTGTGAACTAACACTCACACTTGACTATTTTCCCTCTTACTAGCTCTGACTTTGCTGATAGCTACTTTATTGAGGAAACATGTACTTACTATAAATGTGATGTGTGGTTGGCCCACCTAGTTATCCTAAGATGAATGCGTTAACTCTAAGTTATGCATGAGAGTGTCTGCTAAATGACTAAAATGTAAATATAAAGAATCCCTATCTGATACTATTTAGACCATTTTTGAGGGGGGTGTGTACCATAGCTACAAAGTAAGTAAAATGTCAGTTTTGTAGCTGGCTTAGTAGTGATGGTTCAATAGTAGAACAATGTCTTGATGGAGGTTGTTTCAGACCGAATTTTTGGTAAATAAGATCTATTAATTTATTGGATGTATCAAGATTACCAGTGTGTTGGAGTTTCTTATCTTTAATAGTATATGAACAACAGTTTCCAAAAGGGTAGTTCAGTGTTTAAAGAGTGACAGTGACTTCTGCCTAATGAATACGCACTATGTACAGTGCCTTGCGAAAGTATTCGGCCCCCTTGAACTTTGCGAAACTGATAGAGACATACCCCAAGCGACTTACAGCTGTAATCGCAGCAAAAGGTGGCGCTACAAAGTATTAACTTAAGGGGGCTGAATAATTTTGCACGCCCAATTTTTCAGTTTTTGATTTGTTAAAAAAAGTTTGAAATATCCAATAAATGTCGTTCCACTTCATGATTGTGTCCCACTTGTTGTTGATTCTTCACAAAAAAATACAGTTTTATATCTTTATGTTTGAAGCCTGAAATGTGGCAAAAGATCGCAAAGTTCAAGGGGGCCGAATACTTTCGCAAGGCACTGTAGATCAGAGAACGAGATATACAGACAGAAACATACAGTGACAGGGAGGACAGGAGATGCACACAGCAAATTGGCCAGTGTTACCTAGTGTTGGTTTTCAGTGCAACATTGTTGATATATTGTTTATTCAGGTGTTAAATTAACTCTGTAAGTATTAAATGAACACACATTGGTGTAAAATAACCCCTGTGTTGGTGTTAATGAACAGTGTTAAACCAAAACCATGACCATCCTTATGACCATCCATATTTCCCAACATGCTCTATAGCAGGTAGATTTCTAGAATAGTTTGTTTCAATATCTATGTTTTTGCATGTACATTGGTTGATTAATTAATCTTATGCTACTCCAATATAAAAACATGTTTCTAAAGTAATCCAATTTGTTACTTGAACCTTTTGCACTGTTACTGAAATGTTTTTTTTTTACAATTTAAATGGTTTAGATAATATCATATCTAAGTTCTCAACCCAGCAGTCATTTTGAATGCAGGTTAATAAAATATTAAATACCTCCACTCTGTCTGGATTTTCAACCAGCATGATGTAACTTCCAGGCCTGAGGCCTGATGTTGCCTGTAAATGGTTAGGATAGAAAATAAATGAATGCAACAACCATGTCTCTGTCACTAACAAATAAAGTAATGGGTGGTAATGCTAAAATTCACTTGAAATGGAAGGCACTCAGGGAAATATGCAAATCATAAATATGCAAATAATGCTTTACATTAAGCAGTGTGTTGAATTAATACTGAAATATGCAGAACCGTATAGACAGTGGACCAGTGTTTAACTTAACACTATCAGTACAGGCCTCAACACTGAGAGACATGGAGAGAGAGAGAAAAAGAGGGAGAGAGAGAGAGGGTGAGAGAGAAGGAGAGCACGAGAGCGAGAAAGACACACACGGACATAGAGATGAGAACGATGGGTAGAGTATAGAGTATAGAGTCTCTACAGGTTGAGGCGTGTGTCTGGGTTAATCTGATTTTCAATATCAGAGAACCCAGGTACGTCTGCTGGATAGGTCTTCCTGTGTTTACTTTGAAATGAGTGTGGAGGGAGAATGTGCTTTGTCACTAGTTCATTTTCATTTAAAACCCAACCTCATCTCGTTGGATTTCTACTTTCAGTTTCATTCCAATCGAACACCATCGGCTGAGTTATTCATTTTTAGATCTACGACCCCATCGACCATCGTCCTTATGTGATCTGAGAGAAAGCATGGAGGAAAATGTTGAGTCATAATGAATCACCAACTGCCACTCACACTGTGATAGATCATTACTCATGTTTTCGTAAGTTCATAGCAGCCAAATGCCATTGCATTTACCCAGTATTGCCAAGTATCCAGCATAGAATGGATGTGCCACAAACACTGACCATATCTACTTACACCAATCTGTTCACTGCAGGGTTCTTCACGGTGTGTGTCATACACAACAGGTTTTTACTGGTTGCTCTGTGGCACTATGTGCTCATTGGTCACAGTCCCCTGGGAGTACTGGCATAGTTTATACATGGACAAATCTCCTGTGTGCACAGATGGCATGCATTTTGTCACCACAGCTTGTGTTGTGAGTGTGGACGTGTGCAATCACACACACACACACACACACAGACACACACACACACATACAACTTGACCCTTGGTAGAGTGCCAACTGTATTGTCACAGGAGAGCGTGGGTTTAATACAAGCCTGTTGTCTACACATGTGACTATTTGAGTGTGATGTGTACTATATGCATGAATATGCACAGCTATGGTCACTCGGTCACAAGTATGTACTCAACACATGCAAGCACCCACGCAGGGGCAAACGCCAGATGCACTCATGCACACACATGCAAACATACACACACAAACTTGTACACACACAATCTATATGCAAAATAGAATATGCAGGAATGGGTGAGACACCAACACACAAACACTGTTTGCTATCTGCCTCAGATCTAGACATTGCCCCAGGGCTTTCTGGGATTTAGGGTATAAAACAGACTTTTTTTGTGCATTGGGTACTATGAGAAATGGTCTTTATAAATAACGCTTATCATTGTTATTCATGGGATAGTTTGTATATGCTAGTATCGCAGCATTCCCTTGTGAAAAGAGCTGGTGGTGCAATACAAATGGTGGTGCAATCATATTTTTTATTTGCCATAAACTAAATGTATTGGTCATCAAAGGGAAAGTAACATGAAATGGGATCTAAGCTAAAAAGTTTTACCTTTAGTGGTCATGTCTGCATGTGTGTGTGAGTTGAGCGTGTGTGTCCTCTCCATGGCAATCAAGTTGTTTTGTCTGAGACTATTCTGTCTGTTGCTGTGTCTGGGAAAATGTTAATTGGGAGGTAGACATATTGTTTGGTTTGTGTAGCGGTTGTTTTTTTGGGGGGTGCAGCAGGTGTTTGAAGCGCTGACAAGGACACATTCTAAATGGAATCAGTGCAGAGATAATACCAACAGGGACACCCGAGTTCTCCTAACTTTCCCTTTTTATTGCGCATAATTAAAATGAATTGCTTTTTATGGCTGTTGTTTTTCCTCCCAGTTTTCTAGCTATATGGCTCTATTGATTTATCATAGGCTGGTATTCCAATCTACGCTGGGGTGGTAATAGTTTTAGCTTTGCAAGATCCCCACTGAGCACAAATGTAGACGTGGAACTATTGTTATTTCTGCTTCGTTCTGCTGCTCTCAAATTGATGAATTTAGCATAGACACCGGAACAAAACAGAGAAATGGTTCACAGCATGTGTGTGTCATCCTGTACTACCAGTGAATGACTCCTCTTACGGAAAATCACGTGTTTTCACGTGACATTTCCATGTGTTTTATACATGTGAAATCATGTGTCTTTGGAACAATTCACGTGATGGCATTTTACATGAAGTTTCACATGATCACATAACCTTCAACAAATGATCACAGGAGATTTCACAGGTGATGCCCTGCAAACCAAAATAGTTCACGGCGTTCTGATCTTCCTGCTGCGCCACTATGTCTGTACCAGTAACTGATTTCACCTACACTTTCCTAACACTTTGGACTTCAAAGTAAATCTCAGCTTTCTTAATAATAAACTCAAGAAAAACAATTATAATTTTCATAGTGATTCAGGAGTATCATTAAAACAGAAAAATATGCCCCACCAACATTAGACTAGAAAACACTCAAATTGATAAAATAAGTAAATTAAATCAATGATCAGAAAATAGTTTGAAAAACTGATAGCAAAAAATTGCCATCTGCACTGCTAACTGCAGAGATGTATTAAAGGTGGCACGCCCTGGCCATAGAGAGGCTTTTTATTCTCTATTTTGGTTAGGCCAGGGTGTGACTAGGGTGGGCGTTCTATGTTCTTTTTTCTATGTTTTTGTATTTCTTTGTTTTTGGCAGGGTATGTTTCTCAATCAGGGACAGCTGTCTGTCGTTGTCTCTGATTGAGAACCATACTTAGGTAGCTCTTGCCCAAATGGATTTTGTGGGTAGTTCTTTTCGGTTTTGAGTTTCTGCACCTGACAGGACTGTTTTGTTTTCATTCATTCTCTTTGTTATTTTGTTTTGTGTTCAGTTTAAATAAAGATAACATGAACACTTACCACGCTGCGCTTTGGTCCAAACCTTCCTCAGACGAACATTGTTACAAAAGGTAATGAATGTTTCGGGGAATGCTACAGACTTTGTGGTGCAGCAGAAAGGTCAGCGTACCTCTTACAGAGGTTGTGAGTTAAAATTCCAGGTGTGGTTCTAGTTTAGCTCAACAGCGATAACACATGGAATTGCACATTTGATCACATTAAGTGTTCCAAAAACACGTGTCTTTGCGTGTGAAATGTCATGTGAAGGGTTCCAAAAATACATGTGTTAACAAGAAACTACACTGTTGGCCATTGCTGTTAATTTTGTGGTAAATTGTACAGTCTTTATACAGAACATTTCTACAGTAATATGATACTGTGTTAGTGATTTGCTATATATTTACTGTCAATCACAATGAACTTGGGTACTTTTTGGCTCATCCTGCAAATGAATTTGGAATGCCTCACTTGCAATTGCATTTAAACCTATAGGATACTTACATGCGCTTATGGTAAAAAATTAAAAAATAAATATTTTTTTGTATCTTTTAATTTTATAGTAAATTCCCGTCCACTGAGTTGCGGTGAAAATAGTGGAAACAACTTGTGTATTTCATCAGCTGAACTGTACAGGAAGTACACAAAAATGTCAATTTTAATTATTTTACAGTATTTTCAATAGTGGAAAATTTGAATTAGCGAATTGGTTAACTTTCTGAAATGACGGGAACTTAACCCCCTAAAGACATACAGTGACGTCATTTGGAATATTGAATAGCGCCTTGTGTGTTTAGGCTAGAGACTTAACATTTTTTTTGTATAGGCTGCAGCTCAATCCCCCTCTTTCCGCCGATATAAAGCTTGTGCCTATTCCATAACATGAGGTTTTTAAAGACAGTCTTTTTCTACACATGAGAGGATCAGGACAAGAAAATCATCAGGAACTAGTATGTAAAACCCAAACGGCTTGAGCTACAAATGAATGTCACCACCATCGAAAAGATGAGATTCTCACGAATACGACAGTGTCAGTTTTTCTCTACGACATCCACAAGCTTTACGGCAGTCATCTGTCGCAGATGTCCTAATTTCAAAGATGTCTTCGACAGCAATGAAAAACTGTCCAGACCAAACAGATGGAGCTACAAATTAATATCACACTAGTATCGAAGGGGGAGAATCAAGAATACGAAGGGGATTGTTATTTTGCGACACAAACAAGCTTCAGGGGAGTCGCCTGAAAGTAACCCAGTACCGGTCTTTAAAAGTGTCACAATGTGCATAAGGGGTAAATAGTCCCCCTAATGACGTAACCAAAAATTGATCTTTTACATTTATATCTACAGTGCCTTGCGAAAGTATTCGGCCCCCTTGAACTTTGCGATCTTTTGCCACATTTCAGGCTTCAAACATAAAGATATAAAACTGTATTTTTTTGTGAAGAATCAACAAGTGGGACACAATCATGAAGTGGAACGACATTTATTGGATATTTCAAACTTTTTTAACAAATCAAAAACTGAAAAATTGGGCGTGCAAAATTATTCAGCCCCCTTAAGTTAATACTTTGTAGCACCACCTTTTGCTGCGATTACAGCTGTCGCTTGGGGTATGTCTCTATCAGTTTTGCACATCGAGAGACTGAAATTTTTTCCCATTCCTCCTTGCAAAACAGCTCGAGCTCAGTGAGGTTGGATGGAGAGCATTTGTGAACAGCAGTTTTCAGTTCTTTCCACAGATTCTCGATTGGATTCAGGTCTGGACTTTGACTTGGCCATTCTAACACCTGGATATGTTTATTTTTGAACCATTCCATTGTAGATTTTGCTTTATGTTTTGGATCATTGTCTTGTTGGAAGACAAATCTCCGTCCCAGTCTCAGGTCTTTTGCAGACTCCATCAGGTTTTCTTCCAGAATGGTCCTGTATTTGGCTCCATCCATCTTCCCATCAATTTTAACCATCTTCCCTGTCCCTGCTGAAGAAAAGCAGGCCCAAACCATGATGCTGCCACCACCATGTTTGACAGTGGGGATGGTAGGTTCAGGGTGATGGGCTGTGTTGCTTTTACGCCAAACATAACGTTTTGCATTGTTGCCAAAAAGTTCAATTTTGGTTTCATCTGACCAGAGCACCTTCTTCCACATGTTTGGTGTGTCTCCCAGGTGGCTTGTGGCAAACTTTAAACAACACTTTTTATGGATATCTTTAAGAAATGGCTTTCTTCTTGCCACTCTTCCATAAAGGCCAGATTTGTGCAATATACGACTGATTGTTGTCCTATGGACAGAGTCTCCCACCTTAGCTGTAGATCTCTGCAGTTCATCCAGAGTGATCATGGGCCTCTCTCCTTGTAAGAGCTGAAAGTTTAGAGGGACGGCCAGGTCTTGGTAGATTTGCAGTGGTCTGATACTCCTTCCATTTCAATATTATCGCTTACACAGTGCTCCTTGGGATGTTTAAAGCTTGGGAAATCTTTTTGTATCCAAATCCGGCTTTAAACTTCTTCACAACAGTATCTCGGACCTGCCTGGTGTGTTCCTTGTTCTTCATGATGCTCTCTGCACTTTTACCGGACCTCTGAGACTATCACAGTGCAGGTGCATTTATACGGAGACCTGATTACACACAGGTGGATTGTATTTATCATCATTAGTCATTTAGGTCAACATTGGATCATTCAGAGATCCTCACTGAACTTCTGGAGAGAGTTTGCTGCACTGAAAGTAAAGGGGCTGAATAATTTTGCACGCCCAATTTTTCAGTTTTTGAATTTGTTAAAAAAGTTTGAAATATCCAATAAATGTCGTTCCACTTCATGATTGCGTCCCACTTGTTGTTGATTCTTCACAAAAAAATACAGTTTTATATCTTTATGTTTGAAGCCTGAAATGTGGCAAAAGGTCACAAAGTTCAAGGGGGCTGAATAATTTCGCAAGGCACTGTATACGCTACTAGTCCAAAGTTTGGACAAACCTACTCATTGAAGGGTTTATCTTTATTTTTACTTTTTTTCTTCTTCTACATAGTAGAACAATTGTAAAGACATCAGTCTATGAAATAACACAGATGGAATCATGTCGTAACCAAAAAATGTGTGAAACAAATCAAAATATATTTTAGACTCTCAACCAGCTTCATCTGGAATGCTTTTCCAACAGCCTTGAAGGAGTTCCCACATATGCTTAGCACTTGTTGGCTGCTTTTCATTCATTCTGCGGTGCAACGCATCCCAAACCATCTCAATTGGGTTGAGGTCGGATGATTTTGACTGGTACTGTATATATATATATCTCAGCTACAGAACAGGCACTTCAAAACATTATTCCTTATGATTTATTTTTTGGGTACATGTGCAGATATGGTATAATGATACATTTTTCCCCAAAATATATGGCATATAAAGCTGTGTTCATAACCATGTGGAAGGTGGGAATTTACTACTTGAAGTTGGAAATTCAAGTTGGAAAGTGTCAATTGGTTAATTGCCAACAAGCTGCGTCAACCATAAACTAAAAGTACAGCTATCATGCTTTTAAACAAATTCTAGAGTTCAAAAACCATATCAATACATTGCGTTTAATGAATAATGTTTTGTTACATTTATCTGCTGCAAATGCTCTTGTTGAGGTCATTTCCTTACTAGGTGACGTCAGAAGTCAGCATGTGGGAGAAGTTGTAGCTCAGGGATGAGTAATTATCAGTTGTAGGGCCATTCAAGTGGTAAATTCCCACTTGGTTACGAACACAGTTTTAGGTACAATCACTGCACTTTGAAATGTTGGTGGAGGCAATGTGCTGGTGGGGCTCATTAGCATATTTGGGGGTTTAAAATCTGTTGTATTTGTGTCAACCATCAGTAAAAATATTGTACCAGTTTAAGTAGTTTAGTCTAGTGATGGGGAAACAAACCTTCCTGAAGCATTGAGGTTTTCCAGCTAATTGTGTTGAAAATAGGTTAATTACTCAAGGCTTTTACAAACACAGTGTAAACTAGTGGCACCTCTTGGTTAAAATAATTATATATGACGCCCCGTAGCATGTGCTCAGCGTAGCCTTTTTGTGTTATACCAAACCAAATCAGGTGGTTGTTCGATGAAACTAAACTTCGGATGTCATTGATCACATGCTTCTGATATAGTGATACAGGCATCTGCACCAGAGTATGTGAGCGGAGCGAAGCTGGATCGGAGCAGAGCGAGGGAGTCTAAGTCTTAAATAATTTTCCGCCCAAAGTCTGTGCCTGTATTTAGTTTTCATGCTAGTGAGGGCAGATAATCCACTCTCACATAGGTACGTGGTTGCAAATGGCATCAGTGTCTTAACAGCGCAATTTGCCAAGGCAACAAACTCTGAGCACAGCCCTATCCAGAAATCTGGCAGTGGTTTCTGATTAAATTACATTTTGTTGCAATTTTGATGAGGCTCTCTTGTTCAGATATCGGTAAGTGGACTGGAAGCAGGGCATGAAAGGGATAACGAATCCAGTTGTTTTGGTCGTCCGTTTCACTTCTAAATATGTCACAGCCTATATGGGCAATTTGTAGACTATAATGATTTAATACAACAACATGGTGTTTAAATGCTGAGTGCTTTATGTCCCTACTAGCCTATTGTGTCGCATTCGCAAATGCTTCACAATATATTTCTTTGTAGGTTATAGCCTTGAAATATTTGAAATAATACAGCCTAAATAATTCATTTTCGTTCCTTAGGCTCCCTGTCTGGCTCCTGACCTAGTCAGACTGTTTATACAGTGACAAGAAAAAGTATGTGAACCCTTTGGAAGGACATGGTTTTCTGCATAAATTGGTCATAAAATGTGATCTGATCTTCATCTAAGTCACAACAATAGACAAACAGTGTGCTTAAGACAAATTATCTATACATGGAGAAAGTTCAGCACTGTTGCTACTCTTATTCGGAGTGGGCATCCTGCTAAGATGACTGCAAGAGCACAGTGCAGAATGCTCAATGAGGTTAAGAAGAATCCTGAAGTGTCAGCTAAAGAATTAAAGAAATCTATGAAACATGCTAACATCTCTGTTGACGAGTCTACGACACGTAAAACAGTAAACAAGAATGGTGTTCATGGGAGGACACTACAGACTTCTGTCCAAAAAAAAAACATTGCTCCACATCTGAAGTTTGCAAAAGAGCACCTGGATGTTCCACAGCGCTACTGGCAAAAAAATGTGATGGCAGATTAAACTAAAGTTGAGTTGTTAGGAAGGAACACACAACACTATGTGTGGAGAAAAAAAGGCACTGCACACCAACATCAAAACCTTATCCCAACTGTAAAGTATGGTGGAGGGATTATCATGGTTTGGGGCTGCTTTGCTGCCTCAGGGCCTGGATAGCTTGCTATCAATGACGGAAACAGTTTTGTAAAGAGGAATGGTCCAAAATTCCTCCTGACCGTTGTGCAGGTCTGATCCGCAACTACAAAAAATGTTTGGTTGAGGTTATTTCTGCTAAAGGGTCAAACAGTTATTAACTCCAATGGTTCACATACAGTGCCTTGCGAAAGTATTCGGCCCCCTTGAACTTTGCGACCTTTTGCCACATTTCAGGCTTCAAACATAAAGATATAAAACTGTATTTGTTTGTGAAGAATCAACAACAAGTGGGACACAATCATGAAGTGGAACGATATTTATTGGATATTTCAAACTTTTTTAACAAATCAAAAACTGAAAAATTGGGCGTGCAAAATTATTCAGCCCCTTTACTTTCAGTGCAGCAAACTCTCTCCAGAAGTTCAGTGAGGATCTCTGAATGATCCAATGTTGACCTAAATGACTAATGATGATAAATACAATCCACCTGTGTGTAATCAAGTCTCTGTATAAATGCACCTGCACTGTGATAGTCTCAGAGGTCCGTTAAAAGCGCAGAGAGCAACATGAAGAACAAGGAACACACCAGGCAGGTCCGAGATACTGTTGTGAAGAAGTTTAAAGCCGGATTTGGATACAAAAGATTTCCCAAGCTTTAAACATCCCAAGGAGCACTGTGCAAGCGATAATATTGAAATGGAAGGAGTATCAGACCACTGCAAATCTACCAAGACCTGGCCGTCCCTCTAAACTTTCAGCTCATACAAGGAGAAGACTGATCAGAGATGCAGCCAAGAGGCCCATGATCACTCTGGATGAACTGCAGAGATCTACAGCTGAGGTGGGACACTCTGTCCATAGGACAACAATCAGTCATATATTGCACAAATCTGGCCTTTATGGAAGAGTGGTAAGAAGAAAGCCATTTCTTAAAGACATCCATAAAAAGTGTTGTTTAAAGTTTGCCACAAGCCACCTGGGAGACACACCAAACATGTGGAAGAAGGTGCTCCGGTCAGATGAAACCAAAATTGAACTTTATGGCAACAATGCAAAATGTTATGTTTGACGTAAAAGCAATACAGCTCATCAACCTGAACACACCATCCCCACTGTCAAACATGGTGGTGGCAGCATCATGGTTTGGGCCTGCTTTTCTTCAGCAGGGACAGGGAAGATGGTTAAAATTGATGGGAAGATGGATGGAGCCAAATACAGGACCATTCTGGAAGAAAACCTGATGGAGTCTGCAAAAGACCTGAGACTGGGACGGAGATTTGTCTTCCAACAAGACAATGATCCAAAACATAAAGCAAAATCTACAATGGAATGGTTCAAAAATAAACATATCCAGGTGTTAGAATGGCCAAGTCAAAGTCCAGACCTGAATCCAATCGAGAATCTGTGGAAAGAACTGAAAACTGCTGTTCACAAATGCTCTCCATCCAACCTCACTGAGCCCGAGCTGTTTTGCAAGGAGGAATGGGAAAAAATTTCAGTCTCTCGATGTGCAAAACTGATAGAGACATACCCCAAGCGACAGCTGTAATCGCAGCAAAAGGTGGCGCTACAAAGTATTAACTTAAGGGGGCTGAATAATTTTGCACGCCCAATTTTTCAGTTTTTGATTTGTTAAAAAAGTTTGAAATATCCAATAAATGTCGTTCCACTTCATGATTGTATCCCACTTGTTGTTGATTCTTCACAAAAAAATACAGTTTTATATCTTTATGTTTGAAGCCTGAAATGTGGCAAAAGGTCGCAAAGTTCAAGGGGGCCGAATACTTTCGCAAGGCACTGTACTTTTCCCACCCTGCACTGTGAATATTTTCGTGGTGTGTTCAAGAAAGACATGAAAACGTATAATTTTTTGTGTGTTATTAGTATAAGCACACTGTGTTTGTCTATTTTTTTGTGACTTAGATGAAGAGCAGATCAAATTATATGACCAATTTATGCAGAAGTCTAGATAATTCCAAAGGGTTCACGTACTTTTTCTTGCCACTGTATATCCAGCATCAAAAGTAACATCACTAGGTTTATGGTTATGTCGATGAAGGTTGAGAACCTTTTTTGCCATTGTCAGTTCTTCGATCTGTGTAAGAACTTCTGGCAATCAATAACTGCACTGTTAAGAGGTTACTTTGCATTTTCCAGTAGGATAATGGCAGCTGGTTCATCAGAAAGTTAATGTTTAGTTTTCATTAACTTCCTGTCAACTACACTGGACAAAAATATAAACGCAACATGTAAAGTGTTGGTCCCATTTTTCATGAGCTGAAAAAAAAAACTGAAATGTTCCATACACACAAAAAGTTGGGCTGGGCTGGGCATGGCCTGGCTCCTCTGTTGGTGGACATGGGTGCCAAGTAAGTGGGCCTTTTCCCACTCATGGCTTTACCCCCCTCCTGTGAACTGGAATTCAGTAAAATCTTTGATATTGTTGCATTAAGATTTTTTGTTATGGTTATCATAAACATTCACATTAATTTACTGAAGCCAATCCATCACACTAACTGGCTTGATGGTCTGGTAGGAAAGTGAGTAACGCAATTGCATGGCTATAAAATACATTTGCTTACAGTTTGTTATCACATGCACTTACAACTGCCTTTACGGAGGCGGCAGAACTGACACTATACACAAAAAAGGTTTCTGAACAGATTACATTAACTAGGAAACCGTTCGCTCTTATGGGAGCCCAAAAGATCTACCTTAATTCCTTGCCTAGAATAAGCCACACCTGCAATCGTCTGATATGCTGCCGCTGTTACAGCATGCTGCCAATCAGCAAGTGATGTGCATGTTGTCGAAAGAAGAGACAGTAGGGGCACAATAGGTTACTGGCAAGATTATTAGCAGCAGCAAGTGTTCTGTACTTTACCAGCAACATTTTCCCAGTAAATTATAGTGACTTGTAAGGAGCTCCAGTTAAGAACCATCAAATTCACAGCATCAAGTTGCCATTAAGATACTGGAGAATTTATGATAACCTCTTCACAGTACAGCGCTAACAAATTATGTAACCACATTTGTAGAACAGTCAGTGTCAAAAGAGGTATACTAGTGGCATTGGCATAGCTATCAAACGCTTCAACTGTTAAAAGACTTAGGCATATATTAATACACACATATATATATATATATATATATATATATATATATATATATATATATATATATATATATATATATATATATACGCACACCCCCAAATATGCTATTGAGCCCGACCAGTACATTACCCCCACCTGATGATCATACCTTATCTAAAAACATTGGCTGTGAAGTGTACCTTTGACATTTTTCTACCCCAGGCAACGACACCATACCCTAACCGTACACCAATTTGTTGAGAATATACTATGAATAATTATGAACCTAGTGGCACTGCAGAAACATTGATGCCCACCCAACCGAGAGGCTGCAAGATCAAATACTCAAATAATTTATTTATACTCTATGTGTAGTGTGATTGAACAATTCAAGTTTTACATTGCTGGTAACAATTGGACAATTATTTACTTGACTCTGGGCAGCTTTTAGCAACGTGCAGATATGCATTCTTGCGAGTAAAGTCTGTGGCCATATCTTTCACACTCACAGATCTAGTGCTGGAGCTGCACTGTAGCTGGACATATCAGGTTGCTAGCAACCAAGAGATTAAGAGTTCTAATCCGATTTAAGTCTGAGTCCCAAGTTTTTTTTAACATTAATTGAAACCAGAATACAGCTGCATAATGTTTATAGAAATAACACATTGAAGTTGTTTTATATATTTAAATTATTTTTATTACACCTTTAAGAATTGTACTTATGGCCACAGACCTAGTGGTGCATCAGTAACTTAATGTTGCTAACAACCAAAAGGTTGTGAGTTCAAATGCCGATTGAGGTGTAAGTAATCAACATACAGCAGCATACTGTTGTTTAATAATAACACCTACTGTAGTTGTAGATTTACCGTAATTAGACAAAAACCTCCAGGTGACCATGACTAAAAATGTCCTTCGGGATGTCGCTGGAACAAACCGGGAACAAGACAAAACCTGCAGGGGACCATGACTAAAAATGTCCTTCGGGACGTCGCTGGAACAAACCGGGAACAAGACAAAACCTGCAGGGGACCATGACTAAAGATGTCCTTCGGGACGTCGCTGGAACAAACCGGGAACAAGACAAAACCTGCAGGGGACCATAACGGTTTAAATTGAACTAAAGTTAAATATGCCTTTTTAAAGTAGAATATTCAAAAGGACATTTGACACCTGGATTTTCACACACTCACATGTTGTCACATGTTGAAATTTTGCATCCCCATGTCATATTTCTTTCACATGAGATCATGATGTCACATGTCATGTTATGTTATCACATGTTGCTTCACATGTTGCTTCACATTAGCTCTACATTAAATCACATGATCACGAGATCACACAAGATCAGTTCAGTTCACATGGTTCTCTTTACAGTTTTAGGATCCTGGACCTTGTATATCTATAATGAAGTCGCAAGTCTTGCCTGGCTGCAGATATTAAAAACATCAAACATTCAAACTCTAGTGATGGGTCGTTTGCGAACGAGATGGCTTTAAGAGCTCTTGTAGGTGAACACTGGGAGACGGCTCGCATATCAGGAGAGCCGAATCTATTTATAAAAATAAATAACAAATTAACATGTGAATAATTAAAAGATTTAAATGAATAGAATTAACTAATTCAAAGAACGAAAAAAAGTATAAAATAATATAGGCCTAAATGCTCAAGCGCACACATTCGTTCAGACTGTCTGTTCAGACTAACAGCCTCACCTGTTGTTCCTGTCAATCAGACACGTAATGTCAACCAATTAACCAAAGATGCGTGAGGGAGGGCCGAGCCAACTCACTCACAGTCACACACTTAGCAGCCGAGGAGAGAGAGGAAGGACACCTGTGAAAACAACAGCTGGAAAATGAGTCGGAAGCACAGTAGCATTTGGATGAATTTTAATAATGTAGACCGTGTTAGAGCACAGTGTAGAATTTGCCAAAACAAAATCTCATATAAAGCCGGTTCTATGCACAACCTACACTGGCATATGTGTACTGTGCACCAAACTGTGAAGCTAGCTGTAGCAGAGCTTCGAGAAGCTAGTGGGCCTGCTAGTGATAGTGGTGGAGCCAGTACCTCCAAACGTGGAGATGTATCCACTCAGTCAAGTAGGCCTACTCCACGACCCACAGCAACGCAGTCTTCTATGGAACAGTTTATGCCAAAGTCTGTCTGTAGCAAAACAAGGCCAAATTGATATTGCATTGGCTAAAATGATTGCCACCAATTTCCAGCCATTTTCGATCGTGGAGGACAGAGTTTTTTTTGTTGAAATTATAGCAATAGTCTAAATCCAATGTACATAATTCCAAGCAGGAAAACCCTTTCAAAATCACTTATTCCACAACTGTACGAGAGCACACTGGCATCAGTGCGGGAAAGAGTCCAAAAAGCTACTGCAGTTTGCCTTACCACAGACTGCTGGACATCAAGGGTAACCACTTCTTACATGTCGGTTACATGTCATTTCATTTGAAGATGTTTCGATGTCTAGCTGTCTTCTGGACTGCTTTGAGTTCAGTGATAGACACACCTCAGAGAACATGGCAGAGGAACTGTTGAGAGTGGCCAGAGAATGGCAGGTAGATGAAAAAGTGGTCTGTTGTGTTAGCGACAATGCAGCTAACATAACCAAAGCCATGAAAATGTTAAAATGATCCAGGTCTTGCCCACACAATCAACCTGATTGTAAGAGATGCTCTGATGATGATGAAGCCCACTGTGGACTAAGTGAAAGCAGCTGTGGAATACTTCCACAGGAGCACAGTAGGTGCTGAAAAACAAAAGTCTACACAACGCCAGATGGGGATGTCTGAGCTGAGGCCTAAACAAGACTGAACTACAAGGTGGAATTCAACATTTTATATGTTGAAGCGGTTTCTTGAGGCAAAGGATGCCATCATCTCTACCCTGGCCATTGCCAATGCACCTGCTGATGCTCTGACCCAAGAGGAATGGGAGGTGGTGGAGGAGGTGTGCAGAGTCCTGGAACCCTTTGAGCAGGTCACTGTGGAGATCAGTGGAGAGAAGTACAGTAAGCAGTTATTACCAGAAGTGGGACCAATTCATTGTTTTACAAGTCACAAGTAAGTCTCAAGTCTTAGCACTCAAGTCCCAAGTCAAGTCCCAAGTCAAGACCGACAAGTCTCAAGTCCTAAACTTTCAGTTTCGAAACAAGTCATAATGTTCTCTTCACCAAATCTAATACCATTTCAAATTTTTAACAAGAGTAATAGTTAGTATATTACATTTACACAAATCAGAATTGCTTTTAAAAATATATTTATTACTTTCCAAATAAACTTTATATTTCCATGGAAATACATGGGTAGCCATGAGAAAGACCCCCCATAGCAATCGACTATCGAGGATCGCTATGGGGCACAACCGGGCGATGTAGGCTTGTACACAAGCGCCCAACCTTAACAACCACACACGCATGTTTGGCAAGTTGCAATCCGTTTTTAGTTGATACAGTGTAGTCTTTATATCCGAAAATAATAATTTGGGGTGTCATCTTTCCAAGGGCTCCATCTGAATTCACCTCAGCTGGCACAATTTGATTGGCTGCTGTCCGAGTTAAACTGTAATCTGTTAAATGAATAATGATGTGCTGCACACTTTTTTTAATAGCATCATTTTTAATATCTGGGCTTGGGTAGGGTATCAAGTCAGGTCGAGTCAAAAGGCTAAAGTCCAAGTTAAGTCACGAGTCATTGGTGTTAAAGTCAAGTCTGACTCGAGTCCAAGTCAGGTGACTCGAGTCCACACCTCTGGTTATTACTACATCATTATTTAATCCAGTATTATACATGTAGATGAGAATGTAGTATCGGTAGACAAAACATGAACCTGAACTAATAAATTACTGTTCTCTCTTTTCAGCAATGTGACAGCCTCAACAATGATACTCCTGTGTCAGGGTCTGCAGCGAATCCCAGCCAGCCGCCAGAGAGAAGCAAATGTAACCACAGGACATGTGACAGAGTTGATGGACACCCTATGTTCATCAATGGACAGAAAGTTCCACAGAATGGAATATAATCACGTGCTATCAGAAACCACTGCACTTGACCCCAGGTTAGCCTTCAGTGAAGCCAGAGCGATTGATGAGGCTCTTCAAAGAATAACCTCAGCAGCAGGGAGGGACAGCCCTAGCAGTCAGCCGGCTCAGGCACCAGGGCAACAGGAAGAAGAGCAGTAGAAGTAGTGCCACAAACGTCTGCTGTTTGGATGCTGTTTGACAACAGAGCAACTGGGGATGCAGCATGAAGGAATCCTTCAGCAAATGCTATAATGGAGGTCCGATCCTATTTCGAGGAGCCCATAGTGGCCACAACCGTTCCCTCTGCATAGTGGTCACAACAGTTCCCTCTGAGAGGGTCTTCTCGAAAACGGGACAAATAATTACTGAGAAGAAACTGCATCAGCTTAAATTTCTGAATGCATATCTCTCATAAAAGCTAAATATGGTCAGCATTGCTGTGTGGTGCTGGTTATAACATGTCAATAAAGAAGAGAGAGAAAAGAGGGACCAGTTTAATGTTTTAAGTGGGATGCTCAGTTTTGCACATTGTTATTTATTTTTCTTTGATATGGTGCCATATTCTATTATTATGTTCAGATTGTATTAGTTTTGAATGGTTAGATTCATATGCACTTTGTTTATATACATTAAAAAGTTGTACTTTAAATGCAAATGTTTAACAGCACTCTTTTTCATAACAATCCAACACATTTTTAAATACATTGTGGTTAAAGTAGAGTATGATTTCATTTAATGATTTAATGAGATTTTTTTTAACACCAGTCATAGTCAACACTGGGAAACACTGGTTTAGAAGACTAGGGACTCTACTCAACCCATATCGGGGATGTATAGCATTACAGTGTGATTGAAATACACTACATGACTAAAAGTATGTGGACACCTGCTTGTCAAACATCTCATTCCAAAATCATGGGCATTAATATGGAGTTGGTCCCCCTTTTGCTGACACAACAGCCTCCACTCTTCTGGGAAGGCTTTCCACTAGATGTTCGAACATTGCTGCTGGGACTTGCTTCCATTCAGCCACAAGAGCATTCGTGAGGTCGGGCACTGGCTCGCAGTTGCCGTTCCAATTCATCCCAAACGTGTGTCATTGCATATTCTAATCAAGTGAGAGAGACTGTCATTTCTTCAAACAGTCATCTTTATTCAATATTGATTATTATTGCAAAAATGAGACTAGTCAACCAAACACTCTTGACTGTTGGGTGAGCAGCCTAACCTTTACAGAAAATGTTGTTTCTTATATAGCTGCCACTAAGAATGCTTAGTTATGGCTGGTTCTATCCCCTCATGCAGATTGGGTGGCACCATAAGCCACTTTGGGTTCATTTCCTGGTTATCTGCCTCTGGTGTTGTTTCTCAGATGCAAGAATGATTAGACATAATAAGGGTTTTGTTCTATTCCTCTAGGCTCTCTCTATCTCGGTTACACCCACCACATCTTATCGATGGAATGCCAGCTGTAGGTTTTTAAGCTCCTCTCAGTTCACACAGACATAGATGAGAGTTCTCATCAAAGCTATTCGATGCATAAACAGCATTATAACCAAATCTTGTCATTTTCCCACCATAGGTGTTTGATGGGGTTGAGGTCAGGGCTCTGTGCAGGCCAGTCAAGTTCTTCCACACCGATTGCAACAAACCATTTCTGTATGGACCTCGCTTTGTGCACGGGGGCATTATCATGCTGAACCATGGAAGGGCCTTCCCCAAACTGTTGCCACAAAGTTGGAAGCACAGAATCATCTAGAATATCATTGTATGCTGTAGCGTTAAGATTTCCTTTCACTGGAACTAAGGGGCCTAGTCAGAACCATGAAAAACTTTAGTTGGCACTATTCATTGGGGCAGGTAGCGTTCTCCTGGCATCCGCCAAACCCAGATTTGTCCGACTGCCAGATGGTGAAGCGTGATTCATCACTCCAGAGAACATGTTTCCACTGCTCCAGAGTCCAATGGTGGTGAGCTTTACACCACTGCAGCTGACACTTGGCATTGCGCATGGTGATCTTATGCGTGTGTACGACTGGTCGGCCATGGAAACCCATTTCACGAAGAGGCTGACGAACAGTTATTGTGCTGATGTTGCTTCCAGAGGTAGTTTAAATCTCAATAATGAGTGTTGCAACCGAGGACAGACCATTTTTACGTGTGCGCGCTTCAGCACTCGGCGGTCCCGTTCTGTGAGCTTGTGTGGCCTACCTCTACACTGCTGAGCCGTTATTGCTCCTAGACTTCCACTTCACAATACCAGCACTTACAGTTGACCGGGGCAGCTCTAGCAGGGCAGAAATTTGATGAACTGAATGTTGGAAAAGTGGCATCCTATGACGATGTCACGTTGAAAGTGACCAAGCTCTTCAGTAAGGCCATTCTACTGTCACTGTTTGTCTATTTAAAATATATATATATATTTCACCTTTATTTAACCAGGTAGGCTAGTTGAGGACAAGTTCTCATTTACAACTTCGACTTGGCCAAGATAGAGCAAAGCAGTCCGACACAAACAAACACAGAGTTACACATGGAATAAACAAACATACAGTCAATAACCCAATAGAAAAAAAGTATATATACAGTGTGTGCAAATGAGGTAAGATAAGGGAGGTAAAGGCAATAAATAGGTCAATAGTGGCGAAATAATTACAATTTAGCAATTAAACACTGGAGCGATAGATGTGCAGAAGTAGAGATACTGGGGTGCATAGGAGCAACACAAAAATAACAGTATGGGGATGAGGTAGTTGGATGGGCATTTACAGATGGGCTATGTACAGGTGCAGTGATCTGTGAGCTGCTCTGACAGCTGGTGCTTAAAGTTAGTGAGGGAGATATGGGTCTCCAGCTTCAGTGATTTTTGCAATTCGTTCCAGTCATTAGCAGCAGAGAACTGGAAGGAAAGGCGCCCAAAGAGGAATTGGCTTTGTGGGTGACCAGTGAAATATACCTGCTGGAGTATGTGCTATGGGTGGGTGCTGCTATGGTGACTAGTGAGCTGAGATAAGGCGGGGCTTTACCTAGCAAAGACATATAGATGACCTGGAGAAAGTGAGTTTGGCGAAGAATATGAAGCGAGGGCCAGCCAACGAGAGCATACAGGTCGCAGTGGTGGGTAGTATATGGGGCTTTGGTGACAAAATGGATGGCACTGTGATAGACTGCATCCAATTTGCTGAGTAGAGAGTTGGGGGCTATTTTGTAAATGACATCGCCGAAGTCTAGGGTCAGCAGGATAGTCAGTTTTACGAAGGTATGTTTAGCAGCATGAGTGAAGGATGCTTTGTTGCGAAATAGGAAGCCGATTCTAGATTTAATTCTGGATTGGAGATGCTTAATGTGAGTCTGGAAGAAGAGTTTACAGTCTAACCAGACTGGTTAGGCTGTCAGCAGACTCAAGGCTGTTGAGTCTGCCGATGAGAATGTGGTGATTGACAGAGTCGAAAGCCTTGGCCAGGTCGATGAATACAGCTGCACAGTATTGTCTCTTATCGATGGTGGTTATGACATGGTTTAGAACCTTGGGCGTGGCTGAGGTGCACCCATGACCAGCTCGGAAACCAGACTGCATAGCGGAGAAGGTATGGTGGAATTCGAAATGGACGGTGATCTGTTTGTTAACTTGGCTTTCGAAGACCTTAGAAAGGCAGGGTAGGTCTGTAGCAGTTTGGGTCTAGAGTGTCACCCGCTTTGAAGAGGGGGATGACCGTGTCAGCTCTCCAATCTTTGGGGATCTCAGACGATACGAAAGAGAGGTTGAACAGGCTGGTAATAGGGGTTGCAACAATTTCGGCTTATAATTTTAGAAAGAGACGGTCCAGATTGTCTAGCCCTGCTGATTTGTAGGGGTCCAGAATTTGCAGCTCTGTCAGAACATCAGCTTTCTGGATTTGGGTGAAGGAGAAATGGGGGAGGCTTGGGCAAGTTGCTGTGGGAGGTGCAGGGCTGTTGACCAGGGTAGGGGTGGCCAGGTGGAAAGCATGGCCAGCCGTAACAAAATGCTTATTGAAATTCTCAATTATTGCGGATTTATTGGTAGTGACAGTTTTTCCTAGCCTCATTGCAGTGGGCAGCTGGGAGGAGGTGCTCTTTTCTTTACATTGTCCCAGAACTTTTTGGAGTTTGTGCTGCAGGATGCAAATTTCTGTTTAAAAAAGATAGGCTTTGCTTTCCTAACTGCCTGTGTATATTGGTTCCTAACTTCCCTGAAAAGTTGCATATCACGGGTGCTATTTGATGCTAATTCTATACGCTACAGGCTGTTTTTGTGCTGGTTAAGGGCAGTCACGGCAGGAGTGAAACCATAGGCTATATCTGTTCCTGGTTCTACATTTTTCGAATGGGGCATGCTTATTTAAGATGGAGATTGCACGGCTGTGTGCTCCATTTTACACTCCTGTCAGCAACGGGTGTGGCTGAAATAGCCAAAACCAGTAATTTGAAGAGGTGTCCACATACCTTTATATATATATATAGTGTATATATATACACGGCTCAAGCGATGCAGATTCAATAGAGACATTTTTTTTATATGCTGGCTATATAGTGGCCCGAAGACACTTTGGGCTATTTTTTATTTTGCTAGTTGGGTCACTCAGTTGGGGTATTGAGCGATGAGCCACCGGATCAGGTCAGAAGACGGAGGTGTGGCTTAGTAGGGGTGTGACTTTCGGATTGTTCTTTTTTGCCACCTTTGAGAGCAAATGTCATTCTGGTTCATTTTCTTCTGTTTTATTGTATAGGTAAATCATTGACACTTTTGTATCATAATAAAGTTTACGTAGATTTTCTGAGATGCATATCTGTATTCTGGTGATGTGCTAGTTACCACTTTGTTATGATGTTAAAATAATTATTATATTGTGTATTAAAAGATGAATTTATGTGTTTTCCAAAACATTGCAGTTGAAAATGTGGCTTGCTTTTTCTATGTTAAAATATGTGACGTGCCAAAAACATTGAAGGGAAATTCAAATTTGCAGAGTACTGACATAACATCATGCACACCAATGATATTTACTCTCACAGGTGGAAACAAATATCTGAAATCCATGCCCACAATAGGCCATGCCTCTGGAAAATAACCTATGGCTTACCTAGAAAAAGACCCTGGGTCAACCCACATCGAAGTGCCTTTGACCACTCTGCCACTCGGGAGGCCCAACTGATGGTTAATTTAACCCATGTTTGGTTAATCCAAAAAGGCTTTGCCTTTTGGGGGTGTGGCTTTCAGATAGTTATTTTTTGCCACCCGTGACAGTACATTTCATTCACTTTACATTTACATTTTTCTTCAGTACCTTTTCTAAAGACATATTCTATTCTAAAATTAATAACATTATTATTTAAATATTTGCCACGCCCTGACCATAGAGAGCTTTTTAGTCTCTATATTGGTTAGGTTGGGGTGTGACCAAGGTGGGTTATCTAGGTTATTATATATCTAGGTTGGCCTGGTATGGTTCCCAATCAGAGGCAGCTGTTTATCATTGTCTCTGATTGGGGATCATATTTAGGCAGCCATTTCCCCATTGTGCTTTGTGGGATCTTGTCTATGTATAGTTGCCTGCGAGCACTACATTAGCTTCACGTTTCATTTTTGCACTTTGTTTTCTGTGTGTTTCACTTCTAATAAAACATGATGGAACCATACCACGCTGCATTTTGGTCCGATTCATATAACAACGTTTGTGACAATATTATAACAAGTGGTAACTACCCCAACATTGTGCTATGCATAGGAAACTTATACTCCTGTGTAAGCCTTACATGCTGACCACACCTCTTGAGCATTGCGAAATAAATGTCCACAGGTCGGTCGGTCGTGGTAATACACCTACGAAAGTTAAATGCCAATTGCCATATAAATTCCAAAGAAGAAAAAGCCTGGAAGGAGGAGAGATGACTAGAAACGATTCGGTCGACTGTTTCATGTGTGGATGAATTGTCGGAGTAGTAGGACAAATTAGCTAGCAACTGCAAGCTAGCTAGCTAAATTCCCATACATGTTTAATGCTTTTCAACCTGTCCCCAAATTAATATAATTGGTTCAGAGTTTGTATTGATATTTCAACCTGCGTGTCGTGATGGCGTTTGGTGTGGGGGGAACAAAATCAATTCGGGCACAATGGCACACGTGTGCGGGAGCTCTCCATTCAACACACTGGACAGCGATCTCCGACAAGATACCAATTACCTTCTCATTACTGTTGCTAAATAATTAGCAAGTGGCATAGCTAGAGGAATCTGGAATACACAAGACAATAGACACAGGAAACCAACATTATGCAGCATGATGAAATTAAATGCAACTGTCAGGGGGTATGTTGTGTGTGGTGGGGGGAGATAGTTGCAGCAGTGCGTGTATGTGTGTGTGAGAAATGGGGAGTAGAGGATGTTGGGGGTAGTTGTCGGGGTGTTGTGCGTCTCAGTGTGCCTGCCAATCACATTCTTAAACATGGTAATGTATTCGGTGCATTGCAACACACAGTCAGAGACCTTGTTCAGGACATGTTTTGTTATTTTTGTTTCTCTTTCGTTCTCTTTCAATTTTTATCAATCGCAACAACTTTCCTTGTGGAGAACAAGGATGCATGTGCTGGCCAAGCACTCTCACTAAAAATAGAAGCAATCATTTATTAATCATTGAAACATGAGAGAGAGAGCGAGAGTGAGAGCGAGAAAAATTGCATGTATGTATGGCCTAAAGAGCAGGAACCCAGACTTCATCAAAGAAATTGGAAATGTAGACATTGTCATCCTACAAGAAACATGGTATAAAGCAGATGGACCCACTGGTTGCTCTCTAGGTTACAGAGAGCTGGTAGTCCCATCCAACAAACTACCAGGTGTGAAACAGGGAAGAGACTCAGGGGGTATGCTAATTTGGAATAGAGCAGACCTAACCCACTCTATTAAATTAGTCAAAACAGGAACATTTTACATCTGGCTAGAAATCAATGAGGACATGATCTCAACAAAGAAAAATGTCCTTGTGTGGAACCTATATCCTCCCTTACGATGACAGCTTCTCCATCCTAGAGGGGTAAATCAACTATTTCCAGGCCCAGGGAATTGTACTAGTCTGTGTTGACCTAACAGCCAGAACTGGAAAAGAACCTGACACCCTCAGCACACAGGGGGACAAACACGTACCTGGAGGTGACAGCATTCCCTGCTACCTGGATGTGACAGCATACCCACCTAGACACAACAACGACAATATAACCAACAAAAACATGCTGGTTCTGTCGGACACTGGGTATGTACATAGTCAATTGTAGACTTCGAGTGGACTACTATGGAAGGCACACCTATAGCTCATCTCGTGGCAGTAGTACTGCAGACTACTTTATCACTGACCTCAACCCAGAGTCTCTTAGGGGTGTCAGTGGACTGACTGTGAACACTATCAGATCACAGCAAAATCACACTCTACTTGAACAGAGGTTTGCTCAATCATGAGGCATCAAAGCCAAAGGAACTGAATAATATTAAGACATGCTGTAGATAGAAGGAAAAAAGCACACACATTTCTTTCCACAGTGCCGGGGGGTGAGATAGGGATGCAGCTTAAGCCCCACCCTCTTCAACATTTATATCAACAAATTGAAGAGGGCAGTAGAACGGTCTGCAGCACCCAGCCTCGCCCTACTAGAATCTGTCAAATGTCTACTGTTTGCTGATGATCTGGTGCTTCTCTCCCCAACCAAGGAGGGCCTACAGCAGTACCTAGATCTTCTGCACACATTCTATCAGACCTGGGCCCTGACAGTAAATCTGAGTTAGACAAAAATAATGGTGTTCCAAAAAAGGTCCAGTTGCCAGAACCACGAATACAAATTCCACCCTAGACACCGTTGCCCTAGAGCACACAATAATTCGATACATACCTTGGACTAAAAATCAGCGCCACAGGTAACTTCCACATTGCTGTGAACGATCTGAGAGCTAAGGCAAGAAGGGCCTTCTATGCCATTAAGAGGAACAAAAAATTTGACATAACAATTAGCTAAAAATATTCAAATCAGTTATATAACCAATTGCAGTTTATGGTTTTGAAGTCTGGGGTCTGCTCAACATCCAAGAATTCACAAAATGGGACACTGCATGCACAATTCTTTAAAAATATCCTTTGTGTACAACGTAAAACACCAAATAATGCATGTAGAGCAGAATTAGTCCTATACCCACTAATTTTCAAAATCCAGAAAAGAGCCGTTAAATTCTACAACCACATAAAAGGATGCGATTCCCAAACCTTCCATAACAAAGCCATCACCTACAGAGAAATGAACCTGGAGAAGAGTCCCCTAAGCAAGCTGGTCCTGGGGCTCTGTTCACAAACACAAACAGACCCCAGAGCCCCAGGACAGAAACACAATTAAACCCAACAAAATCATGAGAAAGAAATATATAATTACTTGACACATTGGAAAATAATTTACAAAAAACTGAGCAAAACTAGAATGAGAGTACACAGTGGCAGAATACCTGACCCAATATTCTACATTTACTGACCCAAAATTAAGGATATGACTATGTATAGACTCAGTGAGCTTAGCCTTGATATTGAGAAAGGCCGCCGAAGGTAGACCTGGCTCTGAAGAGAAGACAGGCTATGTGCACACTGCCCACAAAATGAGGTGGAAACTGAGCTGCACAGTATGCAATCACAGCAGCAAGATTTGTGACCTGTTGCCACAAGAAAAGGGCAACCAGTGAAGAACATACAACATTGTAAATACAACCCATATTTATGTTTATTTATTTTCCCTTTGTACTTTAACTATTTGCACATCATTACAACACTGTATAGTACAGTCGTGGCCAAAAGTTTTGAGAATGACAAATATTAATTTCCACAAAGTTTGCTGCTTCAGTGTCTTTAGATATTTTTGTCAGATGTTACTATGAAATACTGAAGTATAATTACAAGAATTTGAGAAGTGTCAAAGGCTTTTATTGACAATTACATGAAGTTGATGCAAAGAGTTAATATTTGCAGTGTTGACCCTTCTTTTTCAAGACCTCTGCAATCCACCCTGGCATGCTGTCAATTAACTTCTGGGCCATATCCTGACTGATGGCAGCCCATTCTTGCATATTCAATGCTTGGAGTTTGTCAGAATTTGTGGGGTTTTGTTTGTCCACCCACCTCTTGAGGATTGACCACAAGTTCTCAATGGGATTAAGGTCTGGGGAGTTTTCTGGCCATGGACCCAAAATATCGATGTTTTGTTCCCCGAGCCACTTAGTTATCACTTTTGCCTTATGGCAAGGTGCTCCATCATGCTGGAAAAGGCATTGTTCGTCACCAAACTGTTCCTTGGATGGTTGAGAGAAGTTGATCTTGGAGGATATGTTGGTACCATTCTTTATTCATGGCTGTGTTCTTAGGCAAAGTTGTGATTGAGCCCTCTCAGGGTGCATTACTGTTAACATGACACAGGACTGATGGTAGCGCTCACCTTATCTTCTCCTTACAAGCTTTTTTCCTGATGCCCCAAACAATCAGAAAGGCGATTCATCAGAGAAAATGACTTTACCCCAGTCCTCAGCAGTCCAATCCCTGTACCTTTTTCAGAATATCAGTCTGTCCCTGATGTTTTTTCTGGAGAGAAGTGGCTTCTTTGCTGCCCTTCTTGACACCAGGCCAACCTCCAAAAGTCTTTGCCTCACTGTGCATGCAGATGCTCTCACACCTGGCTGCTGCCATTCCTGAGCAAGCTCTGTACTGGTGGTGCCCCGATCCCGCAGCTGAATCAACTTTAGGAGACAGTCCTGGCACTTGCTGGACTTTTTTGGGCACCCTGGAGACTTCTTCACAACAATTGAACCGCTCTCCTTCAAGTTCTTGATGATCCGATAAATGGTTGATTTTGGTGCAATCTTACTGGCATCCTTGCCTGTGAAGCCCTTTTTTGTGCAAAGCAATGATGATGGCACAAGTTTCCTTGCAGGTAACCATGGTTGGCAGAGAAAGAACAATGATTCCAAGCACCACCCTCCCTTTGAAGCTTCCAGTCTGTTATTCGAACTCAATCAGCATGACAGAGTGGCAGAATACTCCAGCCTTGTCCTCGTCGACATGTCAGCTGGTCCTTTTGTGGCAGGGCTGTTTTGGCCACGACTGTATATAGACATAATATAAGATTTGAAATTACTTTATTCTTTTGGAACTTTTGTAAGTGTAATGTTTACTGTTAATTATTTATTGGATATTTCACTTTTGTTTATTATCTATTTCACTTGCTTGGCAATGTAAACATGTTTCCCGTGCCAATCAAGCCCCATAAATTGAAATTGAATTGAGAGAGAGAGAATGGCTGAAGGATGGAGAAGGGAAAGAGTGGACAGGAAGAGGGAGGGGAGAGAGAATGAGGGTTAAACAGGGAGAGGGGAGAGAAAGGGTTGGAGGCACAATACAGAAGGAGGTAGAGAAAGAGGAGCTATATGGAGATGGGCAGAGAAATCAAACAAGATCGGGAGAGAGTGAGAGGAGTTTGATAAAGAGAGGGAAAGAGAGCTATAGAGGCAGAGAGTAAGAATGGTAGACTTGGAAGAACTTTACACCAAAGTCACTTTACACCAAAGTATTTTATCTCCACAAGAGATTTGATTTGACCCATTTTAAGGAGACTCAACAGATTGTTGAGAAATACTTATGCTGAGGAAGGAAACATGAACAATCCCTACCAGTTCCTGTGAAAGTTTGATCTCCTAACAAGAATCACTCATCATGTATTATTGCAACAATGTGTAAACGAATAAATCCTTATTACAAAAAAATATTTTTTAAAGTTACTACTATGAAAGGGAGCAGGCTTTTTAGCTATCTGGAATGGCTGGGAGCCCACTGTGAAATAAAAAAATGTACTTTTTTAATGGGTTACATTGTGCTTTGTGATGTTAGATGTCTGATAACTTAATTATGACACTTAACGGTAATGATGTTTGGGAGATTAGCATTATAAGGGACTAGTGTTCTCCCACAGTGTTGTGAATGTTACCTACGGGCATGCAGACAGTGCACAGGAAGTCTCATCTGCCATTCTGAACAGTGCTGGGGAAGCGACTTTGAAAATATAGTTTACCAAGCTACCAATTACTTCAACCGGGAAGACGTTGAGATGCACTAAAGCTACGCTTATGAAAAATGTAGTTTACTTCATTTAACTAAAGTTACTTTGAAAAAGTAGTTCAGTACATCAACACTACTTTGTGAAAAATGTTAATATCTTCAGTGGGCATCAACGTATTCACCCCCTTGGATTTCTTCACATTTACCTTTATTAAAATGGAGTTCATTGTAAAAATTTTTTGTCAATGATCAACACAAAATACTCTGTAATGTGAAAGTGGAAGAAAAATCGTTAATAAAAAAAGATGAATTAAAAATAAAACACAAATACTTGGATTACATAATTATTCACCCCCCTGAGTAAATATATGTTAGAATCACCTTTGGAAGCGATTACAGCTGTGCGTATTCTTGGGTAAATCTCTAAGAGCTTTGCAGACTGGGATTATTCAATATTTGCCCACTATTCTTTTCTAAATTCTTCAAGCTCTGTCAAGGTGTTCGGGATCATGTGTAGACAGCTATTTCCAAGCAGATTTAAGTCAAAACTGTAACTTGGCCACTCAGGAACATTCACTGTCTTCTTGTTTAACAACTCCAATGTAGATTTGGCCTTGTGTTGTAGGTTATTATCCTAGCTGAAAGGTGAATTCGTCTCCCAGTGTCTGTGTAAGGCAGATTGAAGCAAGTTTCCCTTTTGGATTTTGCCTGTGCTAAGCTCCACCCCATGATTTTTTTATCCTGGAAAAACTCCTGTCTTTGCCAATATAAAGTATACCCATACCATGATGCATCTACCACCTTGAAAATAAGGAGGCAGTTACTCACTGATGTATTGTTATTGGATTTGCCCGAAACATAAGGCTTTGTATTTAGGCCAAAAAGTGTATTCCTTTCCCATTTTCTTTCAGAGTTATTTTAGTCCCTTGTTGCAAACAGGATGCATTTTTTGGAGTATTTTTATTATGTATATTTGTATTCTTCCCTTCACTCTGTCATTTAGGTCATAATTGAGATGTCACTACAATGTTGTGGATCCATCCTCAGTTTTATCCCATCACACCCATTGAACTCCGTAGCTGTTTTAGAATCAAGGTGACATCCTTGAGCTGTTTCCTTCCTGTCCTGCAGCTCAGTTCAGAAGGATGACTGTATCTTTGATGTGTCTGGGTGGTTTAATACATAATCGAAAGCATAATTATTAACTTGGCCATGCTTAAACAGATAGTCAATGTCTGATTTGTTAGTGTTACCCATCTACCAATCACTGCCCTTCATTATGAGCCTTTAGAAAACTTGCTGGTCTTCGTAGTTGAATCTGTGCTTGAAATGCAATGATTGTGTAGTTAAGTTACTAGTTGAACTACATGTGGTTCACTACTCCCCACCACTGATTCTGCAACACCTGTCCACATACGGGAAATTATATACTGTAAATTATCTCCATTTAGGGAATAATCTTTCTCGAACTTTTATCTGAAGCAGAATACACTCAAAAAACATGACTTTAGAGTAAGACCCATGAGGTGGTCTTGCAGTCAGTCACATGCACAGAAACAGCAGCCATAACCTGGGGTCTGCAACCTGTGGTTCTGCGTGGCTCTTCAATTCCCCCTTTTGTGGCTCCATGGCGCTCAATAATTTTGTCATTCAGACTGTGTGAGGCATCAGCTCGGAACAAAGATTCTCTGTTTATTGACACAAACCATTAACTATCTCATCTCAGGTACAACACACATCCAGCAAAAGCGCAAACAGAGTGAAAAGCCATTGTCCTCTGCGATGGGATTTACATTTAAACAGCATTATTCTTTTGTTGGTGGGTGGGAGGGGAGATATACATTTAACATCATTACCCTCGACTAAGAGGGATACTTCAAACAGTAGGCTGATGATGGTTAGGTTGAAGCCATAGGACTGAGCCCAGGTCTCCTGGATATATTACGTGATACATTCTATAATTTTTCTAATCTTCTGAAATATATCAACTGGATATGAGCTAGGGTTCTCCCACGCATGTCCCAACTAAACACAGACAGAGAAGCAAAGCCGGTGCCAACAGTTAGGGGGTGATACAAGAACATTACCCCCCCCGCCCCCCCAAAAAAAAGATCTGATTGGAAGAAAAAAACCATTCTATAAACAAACAAGTGATAAAGCAAACAGCTTTGTAACTCCCCTCCCCTGAAATCCCAAAGGTACCTACACTAACCCTTTACCCATCCCCTTCTTCAATAGGTACAGCATAATACAGCACAACAACGTTCAGAAGGTAGCAGACGAGAATGGTAAAAAAAACACTCATGCAAATCAAGGCTGTTTCACACGGAGTCACAAACACAGGAAAGTCTTCAACCGGGGATTCCATCCAATAGGCGCGTCTTAGCGCAGTCGACAATTCGGCTTTTAGAGGCAAAGTTCGCGGAGATTGCGTCTATGGAAAAGCTGCAGATGTCGGCTCAATCAATTTACCTTTAAATGTCAAGTGCGTTACTACGCGGCTCTGATTGAATCCCGGCCTTCTTCTTGTACAATACAACAGTTCGCCCCAACAGTCAGTGCTTTCAGGGACTGTATTCAAAAAGTGAGTGCTGATTTCGGATCAGATTTGCCCTTCAAACATAATGCATAAGAGAGGGGACCAGATTCTAGATCAGCACTCCTACTCTGAGACTCTTGGTAAATACAGGCCCAGGTCTTCTCATGGATGTTGATGTTGTTGCTGTTTACTTGTTTACAGACTTCTTTATTTGCTACTGAATGGATAAAAGTGTGTGTGACAGACTGTGGTCATAGGCTCAGTGGTCATCTGGACATAATATCTTCCCACAGTTCTCCAAATAATGTCCTAGTTCTAACCGTTTGACCAGGTCCTCCTCTGTTTTCCCCTTATCTGTTCGAGGGGCGAGGTTCTCCCTCTCTGTCTGAGGGGCCAGGGGGTCCTGGTTGGCAAACAGTTAATAACCAATCCCATAGTCCATTGCTAGGACCTCCCTGACCCTGAGATAAGTCCAGGAAGGAGGAAGGAGGTACAGTCCATCCAGAGACAGACACAGAGCCACCAAGACAATCTTCTACGATAGTTACTATTCATGATTAAAAAAGGCGTGATGTTTATTTGGCATCTGTTCTTTTCAGTCCAATATATCATTTTGATCTCTAGATGTATCATGTTTCTTTCCTTCTTAGCAAACAGTTATCTTTTTAATTCCAATAGATAGTGCACATTCATCTACGTTGCAGTTCAGGTCACGTTTAATCTAATCTCTCGTAGTACAGTTTTACAATATACTATATATGATACTCTTTCCATAAAGTCTCCCATAGATATATGTTCATATATAGAATGATCTCTCTCTTTCTACTGTGTGTATATATTATATTGTATATAGTCCTGCCTCTGTGGTTACAGTTCCTGTGAGCTGATGACGTGGAACAGTGTGACGTTGTACAGAACCTGGTGTCCGTTGTTCCAGGCGTAGAGCGCACGGTCCCGAGGGTTGTAGTCAAGCATGGAGATATGGGAGTACTTGTTCTGGAAGGCGATGTCTATGTACTCGTACGTGGAGGAGTTAGTGCTGTAAGCGTAGTACACCTTGGTCCCTCCAGAGTAACCGTTGGTAACATAGAGAGTACCGCAGATCATGAAGGCTTCGCCGGCGCTCCTCTTGGGGTGGTTGGTGGTCCAGCTCTTGATGATCTGCAGCGTGCTAGGATTCAGCTTGCTGATCACGATGTTCCCTGCGTTCTGATTGGTGGCGTAGACGGCCCACAGCCCGCCCTCGTCCACCATGAGGTCGATGTCGGAGTGGCCGCCCCAGGCGTAGTGATACATGTTGTTGTAGCCGGCGTTGTCCAGCTGCCGGGACTTGCTGATGGTGGAGGTTTTGAAGTCGAACTTGATGATGACGTGGCTCTGGAACTTGTTGAAGTAGATGGAGCCGTTGTAGACCACCTGACCTGTACCGGACCATGGGTGGGGGAGGCGGTGAGACGTGAAGTTATCTGTCATCATGAAATCCGCCATGGACTTGTACTCCCGCACAAAGCGGTTGTTGTGGTAACCATCCATGTACCACACCTAAAAGACAGAACAGATGAGAAGGAAGAACAGAGGAACCATTAACACAGAGCAACTTTATAATACAAACAAGATAAAACACACCCTGCAGTCCTTTTAAAACCCTCATATCAAACTCTTCAGTGCACCATTATGTAGATGGGAGCCATATAAACGTGTGGACCACAGAAAGCCTCATTAAATCGGAGCCTCAGCTCAGAGCGGAGCGGGAAGCAGTGTTCCTGCCTCCTGATGGAGCAGACCAAGACGAGATTGTGAATACAAACAGTCAGGAATGACAGGCAGCTGCAGGCCGGGATCGGGAATGAGCCTCTTGGGAAAAATGCGGATTATTCCAGATAAAATGCTCATCTCAGCTGCATTCTCCCTATGGCTCTTAGGAGAGAAAGAGAGAGAGAGAGAGAGAGAGAGAGAGAGAGAGAGAGAGAGAAGAGAGAGGAGAGAGAGAGAAGAGAGAGAGAGAGAAGAGAGAGAGAGAGAGAGAGAGAGAGAGAGAGAGAGAGAGAGAGAAGAGAGAGAGAGAGAAGAGAGAGAGAGAGAAGAGAGAGAGAGAGAGAGGAGAGAGAGAGAGAGAGAAAAAAGAAAGAGAAAAAAGAAAGGGCCTCTGTTGTGATCAATCACATCTAATCTGTCTTCCTGGTACTATTAGAACACATTACACATGGTCTCACAGATGTAAACGATACATAGCACATCTTTTCTGGTCCCACTTAGCTACTTTGTCTTTCCCTACTGTCTCATACTCTCTCTCATACACCACCTTGCCACTCACAAGCAGTACATTGTAAAATTAATGGAAAGTTTGTGGAATTTCTCAACCCTTCTTGCAGGCCTGATACAGCCTATGAGTTTCTGGCCACTGTATAGAGCCTTATGATATACATGTAATGATTAAATAATAACGATAACATTAGTCTAGAAACTCGCTTAGTGAAGGCAACAGGACTGAACATTTTACTGTTACTGTCACTAACAAATGCATTCATGGTTTGTATCTCTACAATTCAATCGAAAAGGCAAGGTACACTGGGAAATTATTGGAGGTGTGGCTTAGTGGTGGCGTTACATTTAAGTATACCTTACTCAAAAAAACATTTGTTTTACTCATATGAAGGTAGTGCAGCTCACTTCAGCTATTTAAGTTTCTTAACTTATTTTTGTTTGGTTGTCATGGATATTCTAATCAATAATGAGGAGAGACAAGGTCAATCACCAATCAGGAAATTACTTTATTTAAACCTTATTAATAAAGGAGCATAGAGTAATTGCTTCTACAATAAAGAGGCTGGTCGACTCCACACATTTGAGTGTTGTGGCGAGTAGCTCTGACATACAAAGTATGCAAAATATGTTTTCTAGCAGATACACCCTCTTAGTCTACATGACAAACAACAGATGTATGGAATGGGTCACAAGGTGAGAAAGGAGTACCCCCCAGCCAGATAGCATTTGTTATGAAGACGGTTTTAATTGTACAGAGTTAGGCCCCTAAGATCTCGTCCCTGGTACTTCACAGTACAGAAACACCAACTCATTCTATGGACTAAATCAATTGTAAAGTCCTGTGGTGAGTCAGCCTCTGGGTCATACAGTATCCCAGGATAGGTGCAACATCAGAGATGACGTATAATGGTTCCAGACACTACCCCACACATCTTGTCTCAGACCTTCTCTCCCCCAAGGCAAAAGGAGGAAGTGACTGGTGCACAGACATTGTGGAGACAAGTAATTGGTTCCCCATCAAGCCATCCCTTCACATGGTTTAAAATAGGTAAAGACATTCACACATGAAGACAATGTTCCCTCCTGTCCTCTTATCTTTCTGATATTGTGCATAGCACCAGAGACATGTGATAGACAAGCCTGACTCCTACGCTCTCTGGACCCCAGGTGACTGAGGTCCATATGAGGGGTGAAGTGCAACTGCCAACACCAGAGTCCGAAGGGATACATTCTAATAACAAGAGTTCAACAGTTCAATTATATAAGCATATTATACAGATAAGACATCTTAATTATCTATATTACCGAGCTAATTAGGATTCCTCCACCACAAGATGTTTGAGAAGCCAAATGTTTATATCCCAGGTCAAACTCAATGTTTATATCCCAGGACAAATTAGCTAGCAACAGCAATCTAGTTAAATAGGACAAATTAGCTAGCACGTGCAAGCTAGCTAGCTAAATTGCCAATGTTTAGTGCTTTTTGACCTGTCCCCAAATGAATGTAATTGTTTCAGAGTTTGTTTTGATATTTTAACATGCATGTTGTGATCGCGCTTGGTGTGGGGGGACAAAATAAATTTATTCACGATGGTGCACGATGGCGCACGCATGCAGCCGGTTTTTGTTTCGTGTTAGGTTTAGGGAAAATAGGCTTTCGAATAGGAATCAATTATTTGGTCCCCACAAGGATAGTAAAACAAACATGTGTGTGTGTGTGTGTGTGTGTGTGTGTGTGCATGATCTGAGTGAGGGTAATGCAATGTTGTAAAGCACTTAGTCTGATCTTCCAGTAGCAACAGGAGTGAAACACAGTACCAAGGTCATGAAATCATTACCTTAATGGAGCTGGGCTTACCATGTTGATGGATGGCTGAAGTGTGTGTGTGTTTGTGTGTGTGTATATATATACTATATGTTTGTGCGTGTGTCTGTGTGTGTGTGTGTCTGCATGTGTTTGTGTGTGTCTCAGCCAGTATTGTGTCGAGACCACCTAAAGCGAGACCGAGGCAAGACTGAGACCAGGAAAATGCAAGTCCAATTCAAGACCATGATTGCAATTTTGTCAAATCAACACATAAGAGTTCAAAATGTCCAGTATTTCTGTGTTCATATTTCAGAACAACATATGGATTCTTTAGACATTCAGAATAGTGAATAAATGCATGCTGAGGGAAAATAGAGCCACTCTACAAATTATTACTAACCCAAACACAGTGGGGAACAATGGGCCTTCTGCTCATTCAGAGAAGGGCTAAGGATTTCTAAATTAATGATTATAATAATAATAATCAATAATTATAATATTATTTTCAATGACGCTCTGATTTAATCTCTTCAGTTAAAGAAAGGGTTAACACTGCTGGTCTCTGGGAAGATACACCTAGCTAGCTAAGTCAACCATTGGATAGTCCATCTAAAGCTAGATAAAGCCATGTGCCATTCAAGTGTATTAGGGCAACATTTTGGAGTGACAGTGGAATCAACCAATCACATTTTGACTTCATGCGTGGGACCGTTTTTCAAAAAACTTAAGGAAACTTCTGCCTTTTTGAAGGTCAAGAGGTCACTGCGTAATAGCGAGCAGTAGTTTTCCCATGGTCAAGCTAGCTAGCTTTTGTTGTCGGCTAGTTTGCAGGAGGATGCAGCAGGTGTTTTGAAAGAGGATGTCGTTGCTAATCCCTTTTCAAGAATAACTTTCAACAAGAAGTTAAGTTCCAAATCATCTGGTGAGTGGAACTGTGTTTTTATTGCAGCGTGTTTGCTGTTGTTAGACATCTCTTTGAAAATAATTTGTGTGAAACATTGTTGCATTTTAAGTGAAACTGAAAGCAGTTTAGCAACATGAAATTTTATTAAAAGCTGTTCATATACACTCCCTGGCAGAATATGACACTTTAAAAACATTTTCTGACAAGCGACCACCTAAATATGGTAATTTTCACATTTTCATAAATTCATAGATGTTTAGGAATGATGTATACTAAGGCATTTGTGAAAATTCTATAGTAATATAGAGTGGGAAAGCGGCCTTGCATTTGGACAATAGACACTGCAGTAAATAAACTAAATAGAAACATGTCTTGTCCAGGACCAGACTATACACAGACCAGTGTGCTGTAGCCAATCAGAGCCACAGTAGGCCTTTATACAAAAAAAGCCATTTGTCACACGAACCTGCCATCATTCACTTTGAACTGGACTGTGTGTTTACAGGCAGTTACAACAGTGCGACTTTAGATCATTAGAACACATTCACCATAAAATACATGTGAATGGATTTCTGCAAATACTGTATGTAAACACCACAGGAGTCTAACATTTGGGAATTTTACAGTCCTGTTGATGAAACAACCATGAAAAGGTAGTCTCTCTCTCTCTCTCTCTGTTATGCACATCATCAACAACAACAAGATCAACAACTAATGCTAGCCAGAGCAAGATGAGCGAAATCTAACGAAGGAACATTAGATAAACCCTATCAAACTTTTTCAGCTAGCTGACTGTCACAATTCCAATGATAAACAGTGGGGAATTGTAGCCTCCTCGTCCTTCTGCAGCTTGACTGCCAACGCAGTCTTGTCCCCAACCAAGCACCCAAGCTAACTGGCTAAAGTTGTCTAGCTTGCTAGCTAGCTACTTCCAGACACCTCACTCTGACTATTTTACTCATCGTAGCAGAGCTGGATAGGCTGTTTACATGTTATCTGGAGAATGTTAAAAATAACTTTTTTTGCCTATGTTTATTGATACCGGTCATACTCAGTGGATGTTGCGCGTTCGAAAATTAATCAGTTGTTCTGCGCTCTGGCACACGCAGACGAGAGTGCTCTGAAATCGGAGCAGATAGCCAGAGTGAATTTGCGAACGCAAGAGATATGCTAACTGGATAACAGTTGTCCAAGTTCTTGCTAGCTAACAAAATGACACCTGTATCTCTAGCTGTGTATAGCCACCAAAAAACGATATGAGGGGAAAAAGTCAGTCACTCATCCAATGGCATGAATTCCTCCTAGCAGCTAGCTAGCTATCTACAGTAGCTAACGTTAGGCTACGTGTTTTTAGTTTGCTACATAAACATAAACTTAGCAAAAAACACTGGCAACTGGGTTTATTTTCAGCAAACTCAACATGTGTAAATATTTGCATGAACATAACAAGATTCAACAACTGAGACATAAACTAAAGAAGTTCCACAGACCAGTGACTAACACTTGAAATGGAAAAATGCGTCCCTGAACAAAGGGGGGGTCAAAATCAAAAGTAACAGTCAGTATCTGGTGTGGCCACCAGCTGCATTAAGTACTGCAGTGCATCTCCTCCTCATGGACTGCACCAGATTTGCCAGTTCTTGCTGCTCTTCCACCAAGGCCCTGCAAGTTCCCGGACATTTCTGGGGGGAATAGCCCTAGCCATCACCCTCCATTCCAACAGGTTCCAGACGTGCTCAATGGGATTGAGATCCGGGCTCTTCGATGGCCATGGCAGAACACTGACATTCCTGTCTTGCAGGAAATCACACACAGAACGAGCAGTATGGCTGGTGACATTGTCATGCTGGAGGGTCATGTCAGGATGAGTCTGCAGGAAGGGTACCACACGAGGAAGGAGGATGTCTTCCCTGTAACGCACAGCGTTGAGATTGCATGCAATGGCAACAAGCTCAGTCCGATGATGCTGTGACACCGCCCCAGACCATGACGGACCCTCCACCTCCAAATCGATCCCGCTCCAGAGTACAGGCCTCGGTGTAGCGCTCATTCCTTTGACGATAAACGCTAATCCGACCATCACCCCTGTGAGACAAAACCGCGACTCGTCAGTGAAGAGCACTTTTTGCCAGTCCTGTCTGGTCCAGCGACGGTGGGTTCGTGCCCATAGGCGACGTTGTTGCCGGTGATGTCTGGTGAGGACCTGCCTTACAACATGCCTACAAGCCCTCAGTCCATTCTCTCTCAGCCTATTGCGGACAGTCTGAGCATTGATGGAGGGATTGTGCGTTCCTGGTGTAACTCGGGCAGTTGTTGTTGCCATCCTGTACCTGTCCCGCAGGTGTGATGTTCGGATGTACCGATCCTGTGCTGGTGTTGTTACACGTGGTCTGCCACACGATCAGCTGTCCGTCCTGTCTCCCTGTAGCTCTGTCTTTGGCATCTCACAGTACGGACATTGCAATTTATTGCCCTGGCCACATCTGAAGTCCTCATACCTCCTTGCAGCATGCCTAAGCAACGTTCACGCAGATGAGCAAGGACCCTGGGCATCTTTCTTTTGGTGTTTTTCAGAGTCAGTAGAAAGGCCTCTTTAGTGTCCTAAGTTTTCATAACTGTGACCTTAATTGCCCACCGTCTGTAAAGCTGTTAATGTCTTAACAACCGTTCCACAGGTGCATGTTCATTAATTGTTTATGGTTCATTGAACAAGCATGGGAAACAGTGTTTAAACCCTTTACAATGAAGATCTGTGAAGTTATTTTGATTTTTATGAATTATCTTTGAATGACAGGGTCCTGAAAAAGGGGAGTTACTTTTTCTGCTGAGTTTATATGCTAGTCTATTAGCCACGTTTTGACTGACTTGTGATCATTGATTGTATTGGCCTTAGTTACATTTGTCCATTTTTGTCCAGAATATTGAGTCATTGAAACTGAAACAGTGCATCCCAAATGGAAGCAGCATGTACCAAGCCAGCTGTGATTTACAACCTGATAGCAACATTTTTGGGATTACCAAGACATTTATTGGTGAATTATATTTATCATGCATTGAACTGCATCCATCTATTCTGCCAACAATGCCTTAGTGTACGTCATGGAACATTGAGTCAAGTATAACCTATTTTTAAAGTTTCTTATAAAGTTTGTTTTTGTAGCATAAACTGGTCATTTGATATTTTTGACTGATATAATGATTGTTTGTTTGTTTCATATCTGCATAGTTGTTAAAACACTGTCAGTGGGAGTGGCAAAGGTTGAGAGACAAGCGTCCTCAGCCAGCAACACTAACGTGTCAGAGGAAACACCATCCAATTGGCGACAGTATCAGTGTGCAGGCGCCAGGCCCGCCACAGGAGCCGTTAGAACCTGATGGGACAAGGATATCCCGGCCAGCCAAACCCTCCCCTAACCCAGACGACGCTCAGCTAATTGTGCGCTGCTTCATGGGTCTCCCGGTCGCGGCCGGCTGCGTCACAACCTGGGATCGGACCCGTGCCTTAGACCGCTGCGCTACTCAGGAGGCTGTCTACTTTAAACTGTAATTCACTGGTTACTTTGTGTGATAAAAGTGAAATGTGTTTTTTGCAATGGTAAGTAATAGTTGTACATTTAGATTGGGAAATAGTTAATGGTTGTGTTTTTGTATTCTGATGATTGGTACCTACTGGCTTATTATGTTGAGGTTTATGGACTGCTTATCCTTTAACATCATGCTGTGTGTGACTACTGTCTTTCCATCGGCCCTATGCAGTGTTGTAGTGGTACCTGGAGAAGTGGGAATACTCTAATTTTGCCAGAAAATTCCCAAACGGCCTGCCCAGCAATGGAAAGGCACCCTGTGTGAAAGATCCTATGTTTTCCTATGGTTTTCTTGTTTGTCTTTCGAAAGATTTTTCAGATTTTCAAAAAAATGTTGATGGTCTAAGTCCACAACAATGTTTAAACCACATCAATCTGATTGGGTGGGGCTGTAAAGGCCTGGCTCCCCAGTTGGTGGGCCTCGATCCACCCAGGCCCATCCATGTCTACGCCCCTGATGCGGACTAAACTTTTTCAATACCTGGTTGCATATCCATTGTTGCCTTAGTTAGCATTTACTGGTAGATATCATGAATTGATATGTCTTTCCTACCCTACCGGCTTTCTAAATAAATGTGATTGATTGTCTGTGTCTTACCCGTGTATCTCCCTCCGGTGCTGCAGGGTCAGTCATCCAGGATCCGAACCTGGATCCAGACGTCTTGATGGTGACAGGATCGCTGATGCCCGTCAACTTCCCACATGCTGTGAAGGAATAACGGACATAGAAATACCTCTCATAGATACAACATATACTTCTCATAGACTCAGCATTCAAGGGCACATCTGTATTTTTTTATATTATCTAGCGTACTGTAATAAAGAAAGCATGTTGTACTTGCACATTATAACATCATTTACAAAACATGCACCTGTAGCCTTCAATCACAAAAGGAGAACGGTATGTGTGTATTTTATTGCTGTGTGTGTCTATGTTGGTTCCTCCATCTGTCTGCCATCTTGAGAGAATAAAGGTCCTGTAATGGTCTTTGGTAGTCTGTGCTTATGTTTGTGTCTGTGTGTGTGTCTGAGGGATGGAGAGAGGGAGAGATTTCATTGTTATTCAAGTTGTGTAGGATTGTGTTGTTGCTCCTGCTTCCATTTGTTCTAAGCTGTGTGAGCGGAGCATGTCGTTAATTAGGCTTGATTAACACCTCAATGTGAAGATGACATATCTAGCTCTGAACGCTCGGCTGTGCCTCCCTCCCCAATGACAGCCAGGTAGTTGGACTAATGGGCTGTTATTTTGAAACAGACGGGGAACAACCTCGATTCTGTGGTTAGATCTTAATGTCAGCTAACGAGCAAACAGCTCAAACACACACTGACATTATTGTTCCTTAATTTGAAAGGCAGTATTTTGTTAAATTGACATAACACTTTGTTTTGACGAGGCAAAGGTGAATTCGATATAAATAAACTCATTTAAAAAAAATATCACTGAACTTGCTCTGTATGCTAATGGTAAAAAACAAATCTATACATTTAAAAGGTCTCATTTTCTCACTATATCTTCATTTCTGCTATCTGGTCCCGTCCCCAACTATACTCTCTCTCTCTCTCTCGCTGTCTCTATGCTTCTCTTGCCCTCCCTACCTTTATCCCTCTCTCCCTCCTTTTCCCATTCTCTCTCTGGCAATAAAGTGGTTATGAAATGCAATTATAGGATATATATATATATATATATATATAGAGAGAGAGAGAGTTTTTTTATATAGATTTCTGCTCCTTCTTTTACTTTTCCTTTCACCCTCACATGACCATCTTCATCTCTCACAATTTCTGTGACAACTCTGTTCCTTTTCTTCACAGTCACACTTTGAATGTTTTTGATGTGAAAACTGGATCATTTGTGTGTTTTAGCACATTGGTTATATAAAATAAAACATTTCATATATCAAGTAGAGAGGTATGCGTACAATGTGCACATTCCTGTGTGTTCCCTGTGTGTGTGTGTGTGTGTGTGTGTGTGTGTGTGTGTGTGTGTGTGTGTATTATTTGTCCATGCCCTCACGTGTATGGCTGTGACTATGACACCTCAGCATCTGCAGCAGCGAGACAAACGCGACATCACATGGGCAAACAAGCACCACTACCATCAGCCCCTTACATAACACTTCAGTGGGGGTACCAAACTATAGTAATAATCTGGACCTTTATTTCTTTATTAATTTCCTCTAATCGTTCCTATCTTTAGATTACCTTTTGGTCTGGACCTCTGGGAGAAATGTGCACATCGGGTCTAATCTAATCCCCTCTTGGCCTGAATATGGCTCCAGCCAACCAGAGCTAGACTAGGGGAAATCTAATGGAAATCACCACTAGACTATAACATTGAAATAACCCAAACACCATCAGTCAGTCATTGTGGAATGGAATGATGATTTGAGGATTATCGAATCAGTGAATGAACGTGGTCACACAAAAGAGGGAACAGCCTGATCCTAGTGTGAAGGGAACAGAGATATTTCAGAGAGAGAGAGAGAGAGAGAGAGAGAGAGAGAGAGAGACTGGTTTTTATTATCTTTAGGTTTTATATAGTGAGCTGGGGTCAGAAAGAAGGACTATAGGAGAGAGTAGGAGGATTGTCTACTGAGACAGAGATAAATAACAGAAGGCAAGAAAGAGAAAGGACAGCAGTGATAAAGAGGAAGAGCAATGATGTAATGTTTACACTTAGAAAAAAAGGGTACCAAATGGAAATTCGGCTGTCCCCATAGGATAACCCTTTTTGATTCCAGGTAGAACCCATTTTTGGTTCCAGGTTGAACTCTTTTGGGTTGCATGAAGAACCTTCTGTGGTTCTACCTGGAACCAAATAGGGTTCTTCAAAGGGTTCTCTTACAGCCGAAGGACCCTTTTAGGTTGTAGATAGCACCTTTTTTTCTAAGAGTGTAAATATAGAGACAATAGAAAAGAGAATGCGAGAGAGGGGGAGGGAGACGGAGCGTGATAGAGAAAGATGTAAGTGTCTGGGGGCTATGTGAAGCAGTGATAGGGGGCGAGATGTAGGTATAGCCGGGCTATGTGTAGCAGTGAAAGAGAGAGAGCTGTCGGTGCCTGGGGACCTAGGTGAGATTGCCTTTCTGCTCAATCCATCACTATGTGATGGTGTCGTTACACTCCCTGTGATGGCACACACGGGAGTCAGACCTGGGTTCAGAAACTAATTAAAATCTTTCACCCAAAAATAGTGTTTGCTTTAGCCTGCCTGGAGTGCCAGATGGCCGGGGCTGGCACTTTTGCAACTACTCTAGCTCAATCAAGCCCAGCTAAAGAATTTGAAAATATATATCAAATAGTATTTAAACCCAGGTCTGACAGGAGCTATTGCACGTTCGCCCTGTCCTACAGAACAAGGGACCTCACCGGCCCAACCGGAGCACTACAGGATGATTTATTTATTTGATTATATCCCTGTGAGATGCCATGTCCCCGTGATGGATGGCCATTGTGTCGCCAACGTCACAGCTACTGTTACTCTATCTGCCACAAAACAGCCTGAAGGAAAGGCCTTCAGCGATCCATTCTCTTTATCTCTCCCTCTCCCTCAGCTCTCTCTCTCTCTCTCGCTCTAGCTCTAACTCACCTTCCCTCTCTCTCTCTCGCTCTCTTTCTCTCCCTTTACCTCTCTCCTTCACTAATTCTCCATGCTCACTTATTCCCTATGCCCCTCTCCATCACTCCCTCATGTCTCTCCTTTCCGGAGTTGCCCTCTCTCTTTGTCAGTCGCTCTATGATTTAGTATTTTTTATTTATCTCTTATTCACTCCACTCTCTCTCTATCTCTCTCTCTCTCTCTCTTTATCTCCATCTCTCTCCCCTCCATTTGCTGTTTCGTGGTGCCAACCTAGTTGTTTACCCTGCTCAGGTCAGTCCTAAATTCCATTTAGTTATGTTTTTTCTGAGCCCAATGCGCTGTTTCTCTGGAGAGAAATTGAATCATTCACGAGAGAGTGGGACACTGGTCTGAAGGGAGTTATAGTTTTCATGAAGCAAATATTCAGCATAGTTCAGCGCAGAAACATGGTAGTTAACTACAACGACCATAATCCATTGTGCCTGTTTTTTTTACACTAGTGATGTACATTCCGAGTCTTTTCAGTGAGCCGGCTCATTTGGCACCGTTCACATAAAAGTGACAGCTCATTTGGCTCCCAAATGGCTCTTCGTTTTAAAAAAAACAAACATCTAGAACAATTTAAAAAAAAGGCAAATCTCTAATGTAAAGCCCAAAAGGTAGGCTACCATTATGTCAGATCATGAAATGAGAGTTCATTTCTTTTTACCTGGCAAAATGATTAGATGGCCTGTTTTAAGGCACTGACAAAATCGGCATGGACCAGGTTGATGCGCTCTCCCCACTATTTATTGTTTCTGCAGTGATGATTCACCCTCTAAGGGGAGATATTTTGTAACTTCTCTGAAGAAAAACGTTGTTTTGCGCTCAAAAAGCAGTAGCACGTATGGAAATCAGGGAGCCAAATGAACGGCTCTTTCACCGAAGGGATTCGGTTCCCGACGTTCACCAAAAAGAGCCTCACCAAAAACAGTCGTTCAAAAAGAGCCATTTGCAACCAAACAACCCATCACTAGGATACACTTTTATGCCTGCTGCGTTACCTTGGATACACACAGACCGCATGAGAGAGGAAAGTACACAGCACCATGAAGAGAGAGAGTGACGGGGACTAGTCAAATGATTTCGGGCAGACAGCCCTGCAGCATACTTAGGCAGGCTAGCCTACTTAGGCAGGCTAGCCTAGCCTACTTAGGCAGGCTAGCCTAGCCTACTTAGGCAGGCTAGCCTAGCCTACTTAGGCAGGCTAGCCTAGCCTACTTAGGCAGGCTAGCCTAGCCTACTTAGGCAGGCTAGCCTAGCTTACTTAGGCAGGCTAGCCTAGCTAAATAGGATGACTAAAGACAGTAGGCCTAGAGTATAGGGAGCAGAGAGAACATTGTCTGGCTGTTTGTCTGCCACTGCCTGAGCAGAGATCAGACTATTGACTTTTAAGGAATGAAAAAGAACCATCATCCAATAAAAAAAGGAAGTAATATAGATCCTATGTTTCTATTGATGTCTACCCAATGTGGACCTGACAGAGATAGTGGAATATTTTACAATGTTTTAGCAATTGAATGTTTTAGCCATTTTTGGCATTTCCTTTTAAGAGCGGTGAAATCATTTAATTTCATTGTTTGGTAACTACTGTATGCTGGGTGGACTGTCTCCTGCAGTTGTGTCTCATCCTCACAGAACTCTACATAGATAAGAGGCTTTGCACATGGATTGATCTCCTCGTGTGTCCCAAATAGCACCCGATTCCCAATATAGTGCCCTACTTTGACCAGAGAGCCCTTGGAGCTCTGGTCGAAAGTAGCGCACTATAGGTGTTACAGGAAAAAGGGAGCCAATTTGAGGACACAAGCTGTGAGTGACGACACCACGACCGGTGCTCGAATAATCATGTACTGGTAGTAAGCAGGGGGCCATCACTGTCAAATAAAGGGGGGGAACATGAAATAGAAAATGAGGGAGAGTGAGAGTGTGTAGGTTGCAGAGAGGAAGTAATGTGTGTGTGTTCAGCACACGCGTGACAGAATATGTTTACAAAAAAGTGAATCACACTTTAAAATTGGGAGTAGGTTGTGCATACAACTCATCTATGCTGTCAATCAAATGCACCTACACCACATTGGCTAAACAGAGGCTAGATTGGCAAACATATGGGATCCTGTTTTCTTAAAATGAGATCAAACAAAGGTGGGCCTATAGAGTATTGAGAAGCAGTTGTTTTGAAACACCTGTGTGGAAGATAGACATAATGCACAGATAACATGTATGTGATAGTTTTGTCCGCTCATGAGATCTCTGAAGAAGCTAAGGTGTGTTAAAAAAAGGGATTGTGTGTTTCTTTTCAGGTGTATCCATTGCGTACACTGTGTATCCATTGCGTACACTGTGTATCCATTGCGTACACTGTGCGCCTTGATGTTGAACATTTCTGAGGTGTGTACTACATGTGCCTGAAGCTCTCACTTTAGTCTAAAACTATAAAGAACTTGTCCATGAACACTGGAAGTGTGCAAAGGCTGTTTACACAGACAACCCAATTCTGATATTTCGCCCAATTATTGTCAAAAGAGCCTGTCTGATTGGTCAAAAGACCCATTATTTGGCAAAAGATCTGAATTGGTCTGCCTGTGTAAAACGCAGCCATAGCGTGTGAGTGTGTGTCAGAAGCTTTCTCCGCCTACCTAATTTTTGCATGCATGCTCGGAGTCTCTCCTCAAGATTTGACACTCTGGTGTGGAGTTCCTCGTAGTCATAGGCTCCCATCTCCTCCTGGAGCTCGCTTAGAACTGACGTCAGGTTCTGGACCTCTTCCTTAAACTGCAATACCAATTTGGCATCGGCCTTGTACTCCTCCAACACTGGTATCAACGGCCTAAGCTCCTCCATTTTCGCTTTTATGGCCTGAAAGGATTAAAATAAGCTGGGTTCAGTGTCATGCTTTTGGCGAACAAAAAATAAGAGACTCCAAAAAAGCAGCAAAAAAAGAAAAAGATAAAACACCTATCTGGCCCTGACTACTCTAGCCTTGCCTATCTTGACTCTCTGACAATACACAACTCTGTCACAGCACCCTGTTTGTTAGTGTGTGTGTGGGTGTACAGTGTTTGTACCTGTGTGTGTGTGTGTGTGTGTGTCTGAGGGAACAAACCCAGTGTGTGTTCCACCGTATCGGCGAGATAGCAGGAGGCTCCATCCTAATGGAGACGAGCCACTGCGTTAAACACAAGCTCCCAGTACACCAGGAAACAATTGGGAAAGCGCTTTATTGGTCATCATCGTTTAAAATGCAACATCTCCAAAAGGTTACATGCGTCGACATGTCACACACAACAAAGTGTCTGGGATTTTATCCTCACTAATGTTTGTAAGTACGTGGGAGTCTTCAGTGACCAAATATACATAGACAAAAAAAAAACTAAAGTAAAACAACAATAATCATAATCATCCAAACAACAATATCAATCATTGTAAATAACGAAATGTTTACTTTTGAAAACGCTTTTGGATGGAAAACATTGCAACAGTAACATGCAGGAAGTGACCAGTGGTGGGTAGATAGGTAGGTAGACTGGCTGGTTGGGAAAGGCGGTAGGTGGGGTTTCTTAGTAGTAGTACTAAAGGTGCTAAAGGTCAATCATAAACTATTTGATGCTCAGTACTGTGGTAGCCCAGTTCAGGTGGAACATGGGATTGACCTGCCTCTTCTTCTCTCTTTACATGTCCTAAAGTTAGCCCTGCAAGCAAGAAAATAACATACTTTTGACATCTAGCTCACTAACCTATCTAACAGATACAAAACAACACACACAGTAATGCACACACTGGATTAGAGAACATGTTAAACAGGCTTTGATTTTTGCATTCGTGATATGAAGGTGGGGGGCATGCATTGGAAATGTACACACGCCGAAAGGAGTGCAGGGGGTGGAAATTGTTGTTTCGCAAATTATCATCGACACGGCTGTTTATGTTGAGACGTACAATATGTACAAATGTGCTTTTCTGAGTGCCAGGAAAGTAACACCAATGTGCAGGTGTAGCTTAATGATTATGTGGTTTAAAAGGTGTAGTTGGTTAGCTATGACCTTACTGGTGGATCTACTCTTTCATTGATTAGTTAAATCAATCAATCAAAAAAGGGGTGCTAAACTTGGATTGTCGATAATCATTTAAAAGGAAGCAGTGGGAGGGAGGGAGGAAGGAAGGAAGGAAGGAAGGAAGGAAGGAAGAAAGGAAGGAAGGAAGGAAGGAAGGAAGGAAGGAAGGAAGGAAGGAAGGAAGGAAGGAAGGAAGGAAGGAAGGAAGGAAGGAAGGAAGGAAGGAAGGAAGGAAGGAAGGAAGGAAGGAAGGAAGGAAGGAAGGAAGGAAGGAGAGCTAAGCAATGAATTAATATCTGGTTGATGATAGTTTTTGCATGTGCCCACTGAATGGTCTAGAATCCCCCCAGTACCAGCTCATATACTATAATTCATTATTGTTACTAGTATTAGTGGCAGTGGTAGTTGTTGTTGTAATGGTTATTGTTGTGGAGAAAGAAGACTGTTTCTCGGTAAGAGAGATTCCCAAATGTTCCTATTCAAAAGTCTTAAGTCCCAATACAGTTCATTTTGACACATACTGATGCATTCAATTCTGAGAGCTTTTCCTAGAGAATATGAAAAGCACTCCAACTATAGAAGAAGGAAATATGCAGCACTCCAATGGTTCAATATCAATACTCATCCGTCAAACATGCATGGGTAATACATAAGTATTGAAATTGACATTTTTGGGAGTGCTCTCCATTGATTATCTGTGAAGGGCCCAGCACATCCACGACTTTGATTGAGAATGTCGTTGTTTATCATCTGATGCTGGACCATATCCAGAGTGGGCAGTGGGCACACACATAAACCAATCCATGGTGGATGGAGGTGGTTTTGATCAGATGAGTGGTGGTGGTGATGGCCCCTATAGCCCCAGCATGGTGGGTGTAGGTGTACTGGTCTGCTGCTGTACCTTGTATTGCTTGGCAGTGTTCTGCTTGTGGTTCTCCTCCACCTGTCTGAACTTGGTCTCCAGACCTCTCAGCTGCACCTCCATCTTCTCCACGTACTGCAGGTCTCTCTGTGTCCGCTGGTCCAGCACCTGGATGGACTGGGTCATGTTCTGGACCTACATAGGGGAGAACAGGGAAGACATGGAGATGGGTATGCCTACACTCAAAGTTGGCCACCGATTCTTCCATCCCAGAACATTGACTTGAATAGGATGCCCATTCTAGCAATTCTATTTCTATGGTCTGGGCTCAGAGTCTGACTTCTGCAGAGCACATCTTAGCTTTGTGAGCTCTTCATGCGTCAATCATACTTATTGGCAGCTCGAGCAATACTATGGACACTCACCAACTGTTCTGATACACTCTGGGTTATTTTGAGATTATCTTTACCATTTGCTAGCCAAAACAGCAGAAACCATGCATCATGAATACCACAAACATTTGGTAATTGTTCCTTCTCTAAGCACTGTACTGCAGGGTTTTCCAAATTGTGCCGCCCCCCACGTTTTGGCCCTAGCACTACACAACTGATTCAAATAATCAAAGCTAGATGATGAGTTGGTTATTTGAGTCAGCTGTGTAGTGCTAGGGCAAAAACCAAAACGTGCACCCAGGGAGGGGCCCCAGGACCGAGTGTGTAAATCCCTGCTGCACTGTATGTGCATTGAGCTGGCTTGCATCATCTGTCGTGTTGTTTGGCTAGTGTGCGGTGATGTAATAGTGACTCCATGGTGACTCCGTGGAGGTTTCCATGGAACTCAATAGTGGCTGACTGGTTCCCGGTTCCCATTCTTGTCTCATGAACAACAGGGTGGATGAGGATGGGGCCACAGGTGGGTGTGGGTGACAACCATCTAAACACAACCAAACACTTTTCTGTGAAACTTTTTTTAGGCACGTCAAGGCATTTCGAATTCCAATCCAAATGCATCACAGTGTTTAGATTGTACATACCAGAACACGTTAATTCGCTGTAACACTTTTTAAACGCAAGAACATGTTAATTCAGGACACAGTGTTTAGATTTGAAACACTTAACACTGGGGATGTTATTTTAACACTGTAGGTAGGGTGTAAAGCTGTGTTTGCATATTTGCCAGCATGCCTTTCAAATGAATGTAAGAAATACCCACCTACAGTATGACTGTGTTTGTTACTGAGAGGCACATGGTTGTTACATTCAGAACCTTCTACCCCTGAAGCCTTCGCGTGACTGCCTAAGTGAAAGTATTTCAATTGAATGTAAAAACCTTTATGACCATATTTAATACATTTCGTAAGGCAATCAGCTATCCTGGCCATTCGCATCTGAAAATCCTGACTCACAGGCTCCATAAAACCAACAAGTCAGTGAAGCAGTAAGTAATTACTATCAGAATCAAACCAGTGGGAGAATATCCAACAACCTGATTATCTTATCACCCACAACCTGCACTCAGAATGACTGCTATGATGGCGGACATAACAAAGACGATTACAGTACCTAAACCATCTAAACTGGAACAACCATCTCAGCAACGGGCGCGATAAATCAAAACCCTTAGTGATTGGATTAGTTTAGAAAATGTTGAGTTATTTATCTTTGTATAGTATAAGATCAATAGATATTAAGACAAACTGCTCTAAAAAAATCAACCTGCAACAAATCACGCTGAGAAATATATGATCGTGGCACCCTTCCCACGTCTTTTTCACTCCGAAAGAGTTAACGGAAATGAATTCAACACGAGTAACAAAAACACCATGCGATTGAAAAGTTTTCTTGAATCAAATGTCCTATTCACTTCGCTGAAATGTAGGTAAGGTGACAGACATTCCTAACACTGATCTGAATAAAAGTTATGGAACATCACTTTGTAATGACTAAAAGCACTCTAAACAGGATGATGGGAAAGTAAACACTAGTGTTTGAAATCGGATCATTTAGGAGATATACAGTAGGTGTTCTCCTGATTGGAAACTGACAGGAAACAGCTGACTATCATGTTTAATCTTGCATTTTAAACGCCTGTGTTTAAGATGAGAACACTTGTTGTCTAATCTAAATGCCTAATGTTGAAGTTTTAAACACTGACGTATACGTTAGGAAAGTGTTCACATGCTGCATGGTTTTACAGTGTAGCTACAATCAAAAATGCTGGGTTAAAAATAACCCAATGTGGATAAATATTGGACGTACAAATGTTGGGTTATTTTGAACCAGTCAGTTGGGTCACAAACAACCCATTGTTTACTTAAAGTTGGGTTGTTGATGCTGGGTTATTGAGCAATGATCCATCAGGTCAGATAAGAAAACTGGATGCGTGTCTTAGTATGGGCGTGGCTTTCATATTGTTATTTTTGGCCACCCGTGAGAGTAAATGTCATTCAGGTTCATCTGTTGTGTTTTATTGTTAATGCATGTTAAAGAAAACAATGCTAAATAACTAATGTGTGTTTGTTTTTTTACCCAGCATTTTTGCAGGAGTAAATTTGGGTCAATTTTGTGGAGCTGGTGCTGAACAAGTTAAGGCAGGGTGCTGAAGTAGTGTGTTGTCTTGGACTGCTGCTGGTATGTGTGGGCTGCTGTCTGTGGGTTATGTGGTGGTGGGGTAGTTGAATAATTCCATTGAAGTCTGTGAGGCAAGACTTGACAGGTCATTGGTTAGTGTTGCTTTGGACATGAAGTAATAATACAATGAACAAAAATATAATCGCAACATGTAAAGAGTTGGTCCCATGTTTCATGAACTGAAATAAAATATCCCAGAAATGTCCATATGCACAAAAAGCTTTTCTCTCAAATTTTGTGAACAAATTTGTTTACATCCCTGTTAGTGAAACTAATCCATCCACCTGACAGGTATAGCATATCAAGAAGCTGATTAAACAGCATGATCATTGCACAGCACCTTGTGCTGGGGACAATACAGGCACTCAAACATCTGCAGTTTTGTCACACAACACAATGCCAGAGGGAGCACACAATTGGCATGCTGACTGCAGGAATGTCCACCAGAGCTGTTGCCAGAAAATGTAATGTTCATCTCTTTACCATAAGCCACCTCCAAAGTCATTTTTAGAGAATTTGGCAGTACGTCCAACCGGCCTCACAACCACCGACCACGTGTAACCACGCCAGCCCAGGACCCCCACATCTGGCATCTTCACCAGCGGGATCATCTGAGACCAGACACACAGACAGCTGATGAGACTGAGTTTGCACAACCGAAGAACTTCTGCACAAACTGACAGAAACCGTCTCAGGGAAGCTCATCTGCGTGATCGTCGTCCTCACCAGGGTGTTGATTTGATTGCAGTTCTGCGTCGTAATCGACTTTAGTGGGCAAATGCTCCTCGACGGCCACTGGAGAAGTGATGAATCTCAGTTTCAACTGTACCAGACAGATGGTAGACAATGTGTATGGCGCTGTGTGTGTGAGCAGTTTGTAAACGTTGTGAACAGAGTGCCCAATGGTGCAGTGTGTTTATGGTATGGGCAGGCATAAGCTACGGACAACGAACTCAATTTGAAAGCACAGAGAAGCGCTGACAAGATCCTGAGGCCCATTGTCGTGCCATTCATATCAGCATGATAATGCACGGCCCCATGTCGCAAGGATCTGTACACAATTCCTGGAAGCTGTCCCAGAAATGTCCCAGTTCTTCCATGGCTTGCATACTCACCAGACATGTCACCAATTGAGCTTCTTTGGGATGCTCTGGATCAGTGTGTTCCAGTTCCCGCCAATATCCAGCAATTTTGCACAGCCATTAGTGAGACAAAGTGAGACAAAATTCCATAGACCACGATCAACATCCTGAACAACTTTATGCGAAGGAGATGTCACACTGCATGAGGCACACCAGATACTGGCTGGTTTTCTGATCCACACCCCTACCTTACTACAGACGCATACAATATCTGTATTCCCAGTCATGTGAAATCATAGATTAGGGCCTAATTTCTTTATTTCAATTGACTGATTTCCTTATATGAACTGTAACTCAGTAAAATCTTCAAAATTGTTGCATGTTGCGTTTATATATTTTGTTCCGTGTAGTTACCTTCTCGAGCAGTTGCCTCAACTGTTTGGTGCGGGCATCTCGTGAACACATGGACTGCTGCGGTGCCACCACGGTGCACACACACCTCCCCTCACTGTCCTGGGCTGAACTGTACACCTGCCACGACTCCTCTGGGTTCGCTGGCAACACCTGGAAGAAAGAGAGAGAGATAAATAGAGAGAGCAGGAGGGAGGGTGGGTAGGTGTTCGGGGAAAAATTCCATCCTCACCTGCTTTCTGACTGCATTGGCTTAGCGTGGCCACACATTTCAAACATACACTGTAGGCTTGTGGTCACATATAGCACCACTTGGAGTGGTGGAGCTGTGTTAAACCCTCAGTACTCTGTGTTTATTGTCTCTCCACAGTGGCACTTACATAATGTCTCTCTGTGGGATGCACACGAACAAAGGATTAAGCACGGGGACATATGGCCATGATGAGAACTGTTAAACTCCTCCAACCTCCCACCCCGCTCCATCCAATCATCAAATGCAAACAGAGGGGAACAGCAGCCAATCGAACTGGTCGAGACCTTGAAATACTCAAGATTGTATACATTATCAAAGTTATTGATGTCCAACTATTTTTTTTAAATATTTTTTAAATATTTTAACCCGTTTTCTCCCCAATTTCATGGTATCCAATTGTTAGTAGTTACTATCTTGTCTCATCGCTACAACTCCTGTACGGGCTCGGGAGAGACGAAGGTCGAAAGCCACACATCCTCCGAAACACAACCTTAACCAAGCCGCACTGCTTCTTAACACAGCGCGCATCCAACCCAAAAGCCAGCCGCACCAATGTGTCGGAGAAAACACTGTGCACCTGGCGACCTGGTTAGCGAGCACTGCGCCCGTCCCGCCACAGGAGTCGCTGGTGCGCGATGAGACAAGGATATCCCTACCGGCCAAACCCTCCCTAACTCAGACGACACTAGGCCAATTGTGCATCGCCCCACAGACCTCCCGGTCGCAGCCGGCTGCGACAGAGCCTGGGCGCAAACCCAGAGTCTCTGGTGGCACAGCTAGTGCCCTAGACCACTGCGCCACCCGGGAGGCCATGGTGTCCAACTATTTAACAATACAAGGATAAGGTGTGAAATTGTCAAAATTAAACAATGAACACAGTACAATCATGTTCACATTGAGACAGGGCAAAGCTGGGTATGCAGAATCCTACAAAGCTTGAGAGGTCATCAAAGAATGTGGTGCTGATCTCACAACCAATTGACCACAATCTGATAGGGATCTGACAACGGTGTTGATGTGACATGTCTCTATCCTTGTCCCTGAGTGATTGACCAGCTGAGGCCCACACTCAAACAAATGCTGGGTTAAAAACAACCCAGTGTTGGGTAAATAGTGGACAGACAACACGTTGGGTTATGTTTGACCCAGCCAGTTGACTCACTTAGTTGGGTTACTGAGCTATGATCCACCGGGTCAGAGCAGAAGACTAGAGGCATGGCTTAGTCGGGGCATGACTTACAGATAGTAATTTTTTTTAGTAAATGTCATTCCAAGTTAATCTGTTCTGTTGTACAGTCAACACATGTTAAGGTTGAGCACGGACACTTTTGTAGGCCGACGGCCTGGGCTGACAGAACACTACCAAATCAACATCCCCTGTTACTCTTCTGCAGTAAAATCTTGTAATGCCAAGTACCTCTCTGCAGCTGCCACCACAACGTTTATGTTCTGTGACTCACGTTCCATTTCTGCTGTACAGTTGATAACCATGGCTGCCAGGTTAAAAACTCAGCAGGACAGACAGTGTCTTCTCTGTTTCACCACGCTCTCCACTGGGTCTGCGTCGCACCAAATGGCGGGCGTCACATACACCTGGAATCTTCCATTTCAGTTGATCCTCCTCAGCACTTAACACCATCACTCCTTTTAATGGCACCCTGCTCCAAAGAGCAAAGCAAGTCATAGTTATTGTCCCAATGTGCGTGGCTGTGTGCGCCCGCGCCCTCTGGACAGAAGAAATGCAAAAAAATCATCACGAGTCCTCTTCAAGTTCCTTTCACTGACTCTTCTTCTTCTACTTTGGGATTGGGTTGGCGGTTCGCATCCAACTTCTAGTTGCATACACCGCCACCTACTACTAACTTCCGGTAATACAAAATTGGGGGGAAAGGAAAATGACCCTGACAATTATTAGCCCTCGCTAAAAAAACACTACCCTAATTCCATTATTTAACCCTATCTAATCCTCCTCCAGGCCAAAGGTCTGGGAGGAAAGAACTACCTATCAACACCCCCTGCAAATCTTTTGCAGTAAAACCTCACAAACCCAAGGACTTCTCTGCAGCTGCCACTACAACCTCAAATTCTCTGTGACTCACGTTGCATTTCTGCGGTTCAGTTGACAACCACGTCTATGAATGCTAAGAAACCCACCTTACTGAAGCGCATATTATTCCCATCCCTCTCTAATGGTCTCTTCCTACTCACAGAAATCCTCTCAGGATCCCCCACGCTGTACCCATCTTCCTCTACCACTCTCTTCACTGCTTCGGTATACAATACTGTCTGTACTACTCTGACCCGGGCAACCTCAACCTGCCTATTGTCTCACTGGAGACCCGGTCTCCAGCCCCATGGGCACCGCCACAGCTAACACACAACTTTCTCCACCGATACGACGCATTCCTTCGTCTCGTGCCCTCCTGCACACTTGTTACATCTCCCTCCTACACACTGCTGCAACATGACCATAAGCTTGGGTCATAATAGACCACAGTATTTTCAGAACAAAACCTCTCACAGAATAACTAACACATCCTAACTTTGCAGGACAGATGACAACATCATCATCGCCACCACCGATTCACCACACTCTCCACCAAGTTTTTGACTGACTGACTCAACCCTTGTAATTCCTTGACAATACAACATAATTTATTAACTGGAATGGCATTCCCTCTCACGGTTGGCCAAAAATAACTACAGCATTTTTTTGGAGTGCAGATAGCTTAGAAATTAGTCATCACAAAACCTTTCAGCCAAAGACTGGCTCCATATGTAAATGTATCTACAGTTCTGGTGGCACGAACATAGGAAATAGCCAATACATATCTGCATTGTTCATCTGAAAGCGTTCCATTCCATTCAGTCTCTCTCTCTCTCCATTACATATCTGCAGGACTAATCTGAAATCGTAGCACTTTCATTACTACTGTACATAAAAGCCAACAGTGTCCTGATCCTGAATCCACACACTCATTCCACAATCCATCGTTTAACTGTACATCATGACCAGGGTGCAAGAGAAGCCTATTCCAATAGTGAATATTAACCTGAGTCAAATGTCCGGTGGCCATAGTACTGCTGAGAGTGAATGGATAGTGCATGGATGCAGTTTGTCATCCCTACCTTAGAGCCCTAAAGGGAACCAAAAAGGTCACCAACAATTAACTTAAAAGTGTGGTAAATAAATGTGAATGTTTTAAAGGCAACTGGCAACCTTTCCATATTCACTTCACAGAGGCATTGACTGAATATAATGAAAATGGTAGATGGTCAACTACACACAAGAAAATAATGGTTCTAAATAACACCAGATAGGGGTCATTTGGCTTGTAACCATAGCGGGAACCCTTTTTTGAAGGTTCAATAAAGAACCATGCTAATTAGGTTCTTAATGGAACCTGTTTGGTGATATAAAGAACATTTCTCAACATGAAAGGTCATTTTATAGATTATTTCGAAAACAATCCGTTTTCTTTCTATTCTGGTCAGCCATATTATATTTTTAGAATTCCATAGGTGTTATTACTGTGTTAATCGACAAGTTGAGCCGAGTGAGCTACCGCTGGAACAGATGGGGGTCCCTGAAGAAAGAATTGATTAACAAGACCATACATGAGTCTTTCACAAAGCACTTCGAACAACTAAACGCAGATACTGACCTAACACAACACATGAGACAAACTGGAATGACACTCTGACTCACGGTTACACAACAATATTCTAAGCCTGTCCTACATTTTAATTATCACTAAATGAGTAAAGAACCCTTTTGTGAACTGTAAGGAACCATTGAAGAGCTCAAATGGTTATTTTAGTCATTATATACTTTTTATTTTATATTTTTATACATATAATTAAGCATTATGATTATGGCTCTAGACTACAAGAAAAAGCTATTTCAGGTGATTGAAAAATGTCAAATTCTCCAATTTCACCCCCAGCCGTCCTCATGTACTTTGTACCCCCTAGATTTTGTGTGTGCATGGTTTAGAGGAAGTTTTAAAAAAAAATCAATAATCCCACAGGAGAACAGCTCAAAGTCAGAGTGCAAACACGGATGTTATTACCAGAGCCGTGTATTATCTAAACACATGTCTCTAGTTATTGCTATGTAATAACGCAACATTTTGTCTGTCATGGAATAAGCGAAAATGACGATGTAATATTGTAATATGTCGGCACTTCATTACAGTGCAGCCTTTATATCGGACCAGATAGTACTGTTTTGTGGTTTAATTATTGAAATGGTTTTTGTTCTAATCAAATAGCTTTTTGACAAAAAACGTAAACCATTATCAAGGAGTGCGTTTTATTAATTATTTCTTACTCAACCTCATTGCGTAAAATCACATATACATTTTTTTTCTACAGGTTTCAACATTTATTTCACGAAGAATTAGCCTATTAATGTTTAATAAATAATTACATTTTCTTCGATTAACCAAAAGGTCAGATTGTGCTTGACAAAGATACAAAGACAAGAAGCCTTCTGTCCCGAGTAATAACAGGACCCAATTATGTATCGGGTGCGCTTTTCATTCGATGATCAGAGAATCAGAGACCCCACTGAGGGTGCCTGAAATCCGGTGGATAAATATGAACCCAGCTGCTTTCACTGTAGAGGTCTGGCCGCGAAATTTCATTTTCACTCAATTTTCACCTTGCAGCGTTTTATCAATGACAGCACCCAAGTCCATTACCGCTCTCAGTTTCCACCGGGCGCCCTTGTTCTCCTCCACCTCAGCGCGCTACCCCCGCCTCACCTCGAAAATACAGTAACCTACAACTAGTCTCTCTCTCTCTCTCGAGTGATGTCAAACTGAGAAAGACGATATCAACCATGCCTCTGCAATTCCATTTGCTTTAAGATCTGAGAGCCAACCAAGCGCTGGAAACAGACAGCACAACATAAAAATACACTAGTGTCCCTGTCAAGCAAAAAACAAAAAGAGCTCAAAGAGAAGGGCTTTTATACGTTTAATAATTAATGAACCAATGAGAGCGAATAAAAATTAAATAAGTAACAGTTGGGTAAATAATACGCAGCCAAAATGAAGCCGCGAAAAACGAAAAGTTGTGGTAACACTTACTCCGGTGCTCCTGTCCGGGTAGCCTGCCCTCTCCGCGGTGATCTTGGTGGTGTTGAGCCCCACCAGCGAGGGCAGCGTCTGCGACATCCAGTTAGTGATCATCGCCATGGTGCTCAGCACCACACCGATCTTCAACAACGGTACCGACATCTCTTCACTCTGTGTTTAACCCAAATTAGCTGCATTCTATTTCAGCACAATCCGGTGAGAAACGAGCAAGGCAAGCCATATTGCCCGGTGAAGCCACAGCCTGCTGGTGTAACACCCGTAGCCCCGTTTCGGTCGGCCGTTTCTTGGACATCACTGGTGAATGGCGGAATGGTTCGGAGCTGGAAAAAAAACTCGGGGCAGGTATGGATCACGTTAACGAGAATAAACCCTCGATGACCAATCGGACAGACCCGAAAGTCGCGAGAAAGTGAGATTGAGGAGTGGGTTAGAGATGGAGAAATCTGGATGGACAGGCCTCTCTCTCTTTCAATTCAATTGACAGGGCTTTCTCTCTCTGTGCTGTCCCGCGCTCTGGTGGCTTTCCCGTTCTCCCTTCCTCTTTCGTTCACGCCCTCAGTCCGCCTCCTGCCTCGCGCACTCTTGGATATAAATGCGAGTGACTACACACAGGCTGTTCCAAAAGGAGAAGGAGGTGCCTGCAGATATATATATATATACACACACAAAACAATGGATCTGTATACTGCCAGATAGGGGTTATTTGGCTTGTAACCGTAGCGGAAACCTTTTGGTGCAATATAGAACCATTTTTTCAATATTCTACACGGAACATTCACGGTGCTATAAAGACCCATTCAAATGTTTTCTATATAGCACCAACAAAAGGGTTCCACTATGGTTGCAACTCTTTTTGGGGCTATATAGCAGCCTTTATTACGGTTCTTTATTTAACTTTGTGGAGAATGGTTCCATAAAGAATCTTTCTCACTTTGAACGATTCTTTCTAGATCATTTTGAAGAACCGACGTTTTTTATTTTGTATTCTTGTCAGCCATATCGTATTGCTAACATTCCTTATGTGTTATTATTGTGTTAATTGACAAGGTGAATATGAAGTGAACTACCTCTGGAACAACTGCGGATCCCTGAGAACAATTGCGACAACGTTCTCAATTAATACAAAAAACACCGTTACCGGCCACAGTTACATATAATGCCACAATGTAACAGATTACAAAACTGGAATGACACTCTCACTCACGGTTGCACAAAAATAACAATGCGCATACCATGACCCAACATATTCTGATGAGCCGTTTCACTATGTTTTAATTTTCCCTAAAAGAGCAAAAAACCCTTTTGTGAACAGTAATGAACCATTGAAGAGCTCGAAGGGTTCTTTAAATCATTGTGGTTCCACATAGAACCATCACATTTCCAAAAGTACCCTTGGGGAAACCACTTTATTTCATTTGTAATCTCGGATTTTGTAATCTCGGATTAGTCGCCGTTATTGTCCTCAATCGCGCCCCCAGAGGAAATAGGGGAAAGAGCAGTTCCCGGTAAAATTCCCCACCTGTCTGCACGCAAAATGCTGAGCGCTTCTATTGCCAGAAAAAAGAAAAGTGAACTCGAAAAAATACGATGTCAAATCATGAAGTAGGTGCTCTTCAAGTAGGAAAGTTGAAGCTCTAGAAAGAAGCCCAAGTTACCGAGTTGGAATTCCGAGTTGGATGACGTTCAAATCGATTTCTCTCAGTCTGGGATCATTTGTTTCTGAGTTCCCAGTTGTTTTGAGCGCATTTATGTCGGAAATCCCAGTTGTTTTGAACGCGGCAATTATCCCGGGCCGCAGCAGGTGACGTTTCTCACTCCCACACCCCCCATGGACCCCGAGATGTTAAAGGTACGAATAATTATTCAAATTGACCTTAATATAATGAACAACCTCATGCAATTAAAGTCCATTATGATGTGATTTAAATACTCCACCAGTTCAGCATTTGATCAGAAGTTGTTGTGGGCATATTAAGGTGAGATAGGCAAATAAGGGCTGTACATATGCCTAATAGGGCACACAATAAGGATAACAAGCATGTATTATCCAATAATGAAAAAAAAGTGCATTAAAACACATCAACGATTTTAACACAAAACCAAGCTCAAAAGTCCCCAAAGTGCACAACTATCATTATCAACACTGCCTTTACAGTAAAACTAATGATGTTGAAGACTCTGGCACCATCTTGTAGCTGCTTTTGGTGTTGCTGGTACTTCAAACTGTCTTTTAAAGGGACAGTAGTCATAAGGCAACACTGTTCTTCATTAAATAGCCGTGAAATATCACATACATGTCACAACCCAATTTAAATGTGTAAATGAATCACCCAACGGTTAGCGACTCATTTTGTATTGGAAGGTGTGCCTAATTTGCATCACCAAAAAGGATTTCTGAAGGTGTTGCAGGCAAAAGAACAAGCACGGCAGAGGTCGGGAACCCTGTTCCTGGGGTGCCGCAGGTACTGCAGGATTTTGTTCCAACTAGGCACCACACCTGACCAACTGAGCTAATTGATCAGTTCAGTGATTGCCTAAAGTCAACACACCTGGTCTTCCAGGTCGTTTAAACAAAGAACATGAAGTGCCTGCGGCACTACAGGACCAGCGTTGCCTACCCCTGACATACTTGTTCAGGTGAATTGATTCTCACTCACTCTCTATCTTTCTCATTATTTGAATCAGCTCTGTAGTGGTAGGGCAAAAACCAGGGTTTTGGAAACCCTGCCATAGGCCATATATATAGTATCAACCTTGTCAGAGTAGTAGAAGTACTGACTTAGGATCAGTTTTGACTTCAAGCTCACAATGAATAAGATTACAAGGGGGACTTGATCATAAATCAGCACTCCTACTCTGAGAAGCGAGATTTGGTTTGGGACCCCTTCACCTCACGGGTAAAGCATTCCCCCTCTTGATTGCGAAGAGAACAAATTGTGTTTTAAAGTTAACTTCCTACAATTCTACACATTTTGCCATGGGGCATAGAGAAAATGTTGCAGTTTTAAGGCACATTTTCTGCAACATTTTGCCACAGGGCGGAAAGAAAATCTTTCCGTTTTAAAACACATTTTGTGCAATTCTACTCATTGTGCCATGGGGCTGAACAGAACATTTTCTTGTTTTAAACCTAATTTCCTGCAATTCTACAAATTTTGCCACGCGGTAGAGATATATTTTTGCAGTTGTACAACTAATTTCATGCAATTCTACACATTTTACCATGACTTATCCCATGTTCATATGATACCTGAGTGAGAGTGACTAACCAAATCAGTGAGGGCCCCCTGTAGGTCAGGGCCCCTAGGCACATGCCCTATGTGCCTGGTCAGTAATTTGGACATGATTACTACAAGGTGTATAGATGGCTATCAATGTTTGCTGACATGGGCTAATTGAGTGACTGTCAGTGACTGACATTACATGAGAAAAACTGCTGGTACACTACCAAATTTCGATTATCGTCCGGGGCCCTAAAGCAACCGCTTATGCTGCTCATGCCCAGGGCCAGCCCTACATACGGCCCCTGAACCACAGCCATATCCACAGCAGCAGGATGACACGCCAGTACTCTAGGCACCATACCTGTCCCCTTCTTTTATCCTATTACCTCTCTCCCATTACCATGTGACTATTTTGGAACCTCACTTTAATAATTCTGTTAATATTACTCAATAAATAATTTCATTACAGCGTTTTGGTTCATGTGACCGGAATGGTGTCACACTTTTCCCCCCATCCCTAGTAAACACAGCTGATTCAAGTAATTGCATTCTAAACTGAAGATCATGATTAGTTCATTATTGGATTCAGGTATGCTAGCTGGGTCTGGGGCAAAAGTGTGACACCAATCAGCACCCCGAGGACTGGAGTGGCCCAACCCTGAAGTAAAAGAATCAAAGTAGTGCTCAACCTATAGGTTTAGCTGTAATACTGCAAGATATTACCACAAGACCCAAGATATACAGTGTTAAATGAGCTATTGATGTCCTCTCAGTAATGCAGTATGGTGATATAAATAAGACTCAGTCTCACATTCTCTCTCACCTTCAGTCTCTCCTTCCTTTTCCCTTTTCCTCTCTCCCCCCTCCTACTATGTATCTGTCTCTCCATTCCCCCCTCTCTCTTTGACCTTTCTCAGTGCACAGTACACAGCAGTTGTGACTCTACAGGACAGTGTGAGGTATCAGAGGGGGTCAGCTCACCTCTGTGTGTGCCCTCTCCTACCCTGCCCAACCCATCCAAGTCCTGTCCTGTCCTGCCATGACCTCCCCTCCCCTCTCCTGCCCAGCTCAGCCCACCCCATCCCAGGGCCATCTCATCTCTGCCAGTCAGTTTGCATAGCAGTACTAAGCATTAATAATCTGCTTTAACTGGGTTGGTTTCCCCAACACAAATTCAACCTAGTCCTTGAGCATGTTTTTTAGTCAATGACTAGGCTTAATCTGTGTATGGGAAACCGTTCCTATGACTATGCCCTGGACAGATCAGCTAAACCACTGGAACAGATCAGTCAGTGGAGGACTAGCTCAGGCATGTCACGCTAGGCTGGCTTGACTGACCGATTCACAGAGAGTGGCAGAGAGGAAATTAAGGAGTAAAAGGAACATTACAGTAAGTATAATGCAGAAAGCCTGAGGTTCACACATCCCCAATTATGTCTCTCATTTAGTCAGACTAGAATGTCATCCTGTTAAAGATAGGGCTGACTACTGCCCCATTTGGAGGAATTGCGTGCCCATAGTAAACAGAAAAAAAATCTGTCAAAAATTGCTAATATATGCATATAATTATTATTGAATAGAAAACACTCTAAAGCTTCTAAAACCGTTCAAATTATGTCTCTATGTAAAGCAGAACTCTCAGGGCAGCCATTCTCCCAAACTCTCTCTTGGCAACAGAAAAGTTGGGACAACTTTGACGTCATCGCCCCCACCCTTCCCAACCAGCTACAGATCTGGGAACAGTTCCTATCTCTTCAGCGCGATGTCCCCTTTCAGTGGGGCCTGCCATTGTGAGAATCTCGCGCTCCCTCGAGTTTTGGCGGGCTGAAACCTCCGGGTCACGCGAAAATACATGCACTTTCATGCGCACGTCGGGTCCGGAGCTCTCTTTGTTCCAAGATTCACCAAACGATGTAGGTTTGTCTGTTCACGCTAAGGATTGTTTTGTATGTTTAGAACATGCTAAAGCTCGATTCTGCACTTAGTTTGACCAGTTTAGTAGACATATAATATGTAATTTTGAAGTTTTGATGCGCATCCACTAGAATTTTGCCTGCATTTCGACCGGAATTTGTCATGTTTGATAACCTAAAGACACAGACTTGAAAACCAAACGCAGTTTTTGGTAAGTATAACTCCTTCCACGTCTTCTGATCGAAGAACATCAAAGGTAAGGGAATATTTATGTGTTAATTATGGGTTTCTGTGGACTCCGAGATAGAGGAGACATAATGCAAATTTCTGAGCGCTGTCTCATATTATAGCCTAGTGAACGAATTCTGTAACGTTAAAAATAAATGTAACACAGCGGTTGCATTAAGAAGAAGTGTATCTTTCTAACTATATGTAGAACATGTATATTTAGTCAAAGTTTATGATGTGTATTGCTTGTTATCTGACGTTAGCTCCGGCAGATATCATCATTTCTCCGGACATTTGAGTAGCATTTTTTGAACATGGCGTCATTGTAAACAGAGATTTATGGATATAAATTGCATATTATTGAAAAAAACAAATGAACTGTGTAACATGTCCTATTACTGTCATCTGATGAAGATTTTCAAAAGGTTAGTGAATTATTTTTCTTTTAATCCTGCGGTTGTTGATTGCATATTTTGTTCAACGTGGCTAATTCAAATTAGCTGTGTCTTTGGTGGTGGTTTGACATAAATATGTGCTATGTTTTCGCTGTAAAACATTTTAGAAATCTGACTTGCTGGCTAGATGAACAAGGTGTTTATCTTTCATTTGAGCTATTGGACTTGTTAATGTGTGGAGGTTAAATATTTCTAAGAATATTTTTGCCTTCCATGCGCCACGTCCCAGTTAACGTCGGAAGGGATCGTTCCCAAATGGGAACCCTAACCCGTCAACGGCTATATTCTCCCATGTTATATGGTTACTATGACCATATGGCATATATAACTACTGCAGCTACTACTACATACACAACTCTGAATGTACAGTATGACATATGATCATCAATGATCTCTCCCATTGAGTCGGATGGAGCTGTGCCAATTAAAATGGACAACTTCTTTCACTCACACTGAATTATGAATAAATCAAATCCAAGATGTCAATCACATAATGAAATGCAGCTGCAGAGACTCCATCTTTCTCTCTATATTTCTCACTCTCCCAAGAACTGAATTGATGATAGTGTAAACCTTGCATACAACCCCCCCACTCTCTCTCTCGCTCTCTCACTCGCTCTCTCGCTATCTCTTGGATCCCTACATTTCTAGCTGGGTGAGAGATGTAGCCGAAGCTGAACAGCACACGGGACATAAATGTTTGGAATTTTGTCTCTACAAATGAATGTCTTGTCTGCATGAGTGTGTTTGTGGATATGTGTACATTTTTGCTGAGGATTTATGTATGTGTTTAGTGAATGCATTTGAATGTGCTTCAGCGTGTAAATTAGCTGGAAAGATGTGTCAACATCATGTAATTGTCTCTGGCCCCCTCCCAGTTAGGGGGAGTGATGAGCTCTACAACAGATTCTCACAACTCAATCACTGGTTGAAAACTGTTTTCTGCCCCTCCCAAAAGATAGAATTTGTAGACAATAGGCCCTCTTTCTGGGATTCACCCTCAAACAGGACTACGCCTGGCCTGCTGACGAGTGACGGACTCCCTCCTAACTGGAGGGGTGCTCTCATCGTATCTATCAACATAGACAGGGCTATAACTCCTCTAGCTAAACAATGCGATACGGTGCAGGCCAGGCAGCAGGCTGTTAGCCAGCCTGACAGCTTAGTGGAGTCTCCAACTAGCACAGTCGGTGTAGTCAGCTCAGCTATCCACATTGAGACCGTGTCTGTGCCTCAATCTAGGTTGGGCAAAACTATACATGGTGGTGTTTGCCTTTAGTAATCTCACTGAAATAAAGACCTCTGCCATTCCTGTCATTATTGAAAGAGATTGTGATATCTCACATCTCAAAATAGGGCTACTTAATGTTAGATCCCTCATTTCCAAGGCAGTCATAGTCAATTAACGAATCACTGATCATAACCTTGATGTGATTGGCCTGACTGAAACATGGCTCCAGCCTGATTAATTTACTGTGTTAAATGAGGCCTCTCCTTCTGGTTAGACTTGTGACCATATCCCCTGCGCATCCCGCAAAGATGTACCAACAAAAAAAAAGACTGTTTTTATCTTTTAAGCTTCTAGTCATGGAATCTATGCAGCTTACTCAAACACTTTTCATAGCAACTGTTTACAGGCCTCGTGGGCCATGTACAGCGTTCCTCACCGAGTATCTTGAATTCCTATCAGACCTTGTAGTCATGGCAGATAATATTCACATTTTTGGTGACTTCAATATTCATATGGAAAAGTTCACAGACCCACTCCAAAAGGCTTTCGGAACCATCATACACTCAGTGGGTTTTGTCCAACATGTCTCCGGACCTACAGTAACAGCCAAAAGTTTGGACACACCTACCCATTCCAGAGTTTTTCAAAAATGTTACTATTTTGTACATTGTAAAATAATAGTGAAGACATCAAATCTAGGAAATAACACATGGAATCAAGTAGTAACCCAAAAAGTGTTTAACAAATCCAAAAAATATTTTATATTTGAGATTCTTCAAAGCAGCAACCCTTTGCCTTGATGACAGCTTTACACACGCTTCGCATTCTCTTAACCAGCTTCATGAGGTAGTTACCTGGAATAAATATCAATTAACAGGTGTGCCTTGTTAAAAGTTAATTTGTGGAATGTCTTTCCTTCTTAATGTGTTTGAGACAATCAGTTGTGTTGTGACAAGGTAGGGATAGTATATAGAAGATAGCCCTATTTGGTAAAAGACCAAGTCCATAGTATGGCAAGAACATCTCAAATAAGCAAAGAGAAACAACAGCCCATCACTACTTTAAGACATGAAGGTCTATCAATCTGGAAAATTTCAAGAACTTTCAAGAAGTTTCTTCAAGTGCAGTCGCAAAAACCATTAAGCGCTATGATGAAACTGGTTCTCATGAGGACCGACACAGGAAAGGATGACCCAGAGTTAACTCTGCTGCAGAGGATAAGTTCATTAGAGTTAACTGCACCTCAGATTGCAGTCCAAATAAATGATTCACAGAGTTCAAGTAACAGTCACATCTCAACATCAGCTGTTCAGACGAGACTGCGTGAATCAGGCCTTCATGATTGAATTGCTGCAAAAAAAATACCACTAAAGGACAACAATAATAAGAAGAGACTGACTTGGGCCAAGAAACACAAGGAATGGACATTAGACCGGTGGAAATATGTCCACACGTCTGATGAGTCCAAATTTGAGATTTTTGGTTCCAACTGTCGTGTCTTTGTGAGACGAAGAGTATGTGAACGGATGATCTCTGCATGTGTGGTTCCCACCAGGAAGTGTGATGGTGTGGGGGTGCATTGCTAGTGAAACTGTCAGTGATTTATTTAGAATCCAAGGCACACTTAACCAGCATGGCTACAATAGCATTCTGCAGCGATACGCCATCCCATATGGTTTGTGCTTAGTGGTACTACTATTTGTTTTTCAACAGGACAATGACCCAAAACAGACCTCCGGGGTGTGTAAGGGCTATTTGAACAAGATGCAGAGCGATGGAGTGCTGAATCAGATGACCTGGCCTCCACAATCACCCAACCTCAACCCAATTGAGATCGTTAGGGATGAGTTGGACAGCAGAGTGAAGGAAATGCAGCCAACAAGTAATCAGCATATGTGGGAACTCCATCAAGACGGTTGGAAAACCTTAATTTGTCTAGACGGACAAGTTTTTGCCTGGTTTAGATCTTATCTGTCGGAAAGATATCAGTTTGTCTCTGTGGATAGTTTGTCCTCTGACAAATCAATTGTACGTTTTGGTGTTCCTCAAGGTTCCGTTTTAGGACCACTATTGTTTTCAATATATATTCTACCTCTTTGTGACGTAATTCGGAAAACACAATGTCAACATTCACTGCTATGCAATGAAACGTGGTAAAGCCCCAAAATTGCCTACTCTTGAAGCCTGTGTTTCAGACGTAAGGAAGTAGATGGCGGTAAATGTTTTACTTTTAAACTCGGACAAAACAGAGTTGCCAGAGTTTCTAGGTCCCAAGAAACAAACAGATCTGCTGTTGGATCTGACAATTAATCTTAATGGTCCCAAATTAAACTGTGAAGGACCTCAGTGTTATTCTGGACCCTGATCTTTCTTCTGACAAACATATCAAGAATATATCAAAGGGCAGTTTTTTTCCATATTCAAAACATTGCAAAAATCATGCAGAAAAGCTAATACTGGCTTCTATCACTTTCAGATTAGACTACTGCAATACTCTACTCTCCGGCTACCTGGATAAAACACAAAATAAACTTCAGTTAGTGATAAACACGGATGCTAGAATCTTGACTTGAACCCAAAAATGTGACCAAATTACCTTGAAATACATCCACAGTTACACCTCCAATTGACTCAAATGATGTCAATTAGCCTATCAGAAGCTTCTAAAGCCATGACATTAAGCTGTTTAAAGGCACAGTCAACTTAGTGTATGTAAACTTCTGACCCTCTGGAATTGTGATACAGTCAATTATAAGTTAAATAATCTGTCTGTAAACAATTGTTGGAAAAATGACTTGTGTCATGCACAAAGTCGATGTCTTAACCGACTTGCCAAAACTATAGCTTGTTAACAAGACATTTGTGGAGTGGTTCAAAAACCAGTTTTAATGACTCCAACCTAAGTGTATGTAAACTTCTGACTTGAACTGTACCTACACGTATGCTATGATCACAAGATGCAGGCCTCCTTACTGTTCCTAGAATTTTGAAGCAAACAGCTGGAGGCAGGGCTTTTCCTATAGAGCTACATTTTATGGAATGGTCTGCCTATCCATGTGAGAGATGCAAACTCGGTATCGACCTTTAACTCTTTATTTAAGACTCATCTCTTCAGTAGATCCTATGATTTGAGTGTAGTGTTCTCTCTCTCTCTCTCTCTCGAACTCTCTCTCTCTCTCTCTCTCTCTCTCTCTCTCTCTCTCTCTCTCGAACTTTGGTGCAGATTGTAGGTGTGTGATGTGTAGCATGGAAGCAGCAGCATACCTGGGATCAAATAATAATTTAAAACATGAAAAATATACTTTGATCTAGCCTGCATAGAGTGCCAAATGTGGGTTTTGGGTCTACTATATTGGTCAATTAAGCCAGACAAATTCAATCAAGCGCAGATTATTTCAAATACTATTTAGAAATTATTTGAACCTAGGTCTGAACATCAGGCCTTTGTAAGAATGCAGGAAGAGAGAGGTGGAGATAGAGTGGACCTGAAACCTTGAAAGTTACAGAGGGCTGTTATATTACTGTTACAGCAGCATACCTGGATTCAAATACTATTCAAAATCATTTCAAATACTGTGCTTGACTAAGCTTTCAGGTGCAGTGGAAACAGAAATATCTCAAACGTGCAAACTGCGCCCATCTGACACTCCAAGCGCTGTAAGTTTTTGAAACATTTCAAATAATATTTGAACCTAAGACAGAACAGCAGGACTCTGTAAGAATTTATATTTATTTTTATGTAAACTATGCCTATTTAACTAGGCAAGTCAGTTAAGAACAAATTGTTATTTACAATGATGGCCTACCAGAATGCAAAAGGCCTCCTGAGGGGACAGGGGCTGTGATCTAAAAAAAATATATATATATATACATACATACATACATACATACATACATACATACATACATACATACATACATACATACATACATACACACACACACACACACACACACACACACACACACACACACACACACACACATACATACATACATACATACATACATACATACATACATACATACATACATACATACATACATACATACATACATACATACATACATACATACATACATACATACATACATACATACATACATACATACATACATACATACATACATACATACATACATACATACATACATACATACATATATGGGACAAAACACACATCACGACAAGACAACAACATAGCATAGCAGCAACACATGAAAACACATGGGTAGCAACACAACATGGCAGCAGCACAAAACATGGTACAAAAATTATTGGACAGACAACAGCACAAAGGGCAAGAAGATAGAGACAACAATACATCATGTGAAGCAGCCACAACTGTCAGTAAGAGTGTCACTGATTGAGTCTTTGAATGAAGAGATGGAGACAAAACGGTCCAGTTTGAGTGGGTTTTTTTGCAGCTTGTTCCAGTCGCTATGGTGAAAGAGGAGCGATTACGATAGAGGAAACCAAGTCTAGATTTAATCTTTGCCTGCAGCTTTGATATGTGCTGACTACCTCAAGCTCTAAAACTTCAGAGGTAGTAATCACACCGGTGGGGAGAGGGGCATTCTTCTTACCAAACCACATGACCTTTGTTTTGGAGGTGTTCAAGACAAGGTTAAGGGCAGAGAAAGCTTGTTGGACACTAAGAAAATGTTGTTTTATTGTGTACAACACAACATCTGGGGAGGTGCCGGCTGAGTATAAGACTGTATCATCTGCACATAAATGGATGAGAAAGCTTCCTACTGCTTGAACTCTGTTGTTGATGTAAATTGTGAAGAGTGTGGGGCCTAGGATTAAGCCTTGGGGTACTCCCTTGGTGAAAGGCAGTGGCTGAGCCTGAGACAGCAGATGTTCTGACTTTATATACTGCACTCTTTGAGAAAGGTAGTTGGCAAACCAGGCCAAAGACCCTTCAGAGACACCAATACTCCTTAGCCAGCCCACAAGAATGGAATGGTATACTACCGACATCACAAAAGCCAGTCAGTTGATTATTGACAAGTTTTTCCAACACTTTTGATAAACAGGGCAAAAAATAAATTGGCCTATAACAGATAGGATCAGTTTGATATCCCCCTTTAAATAAAAGACACACCGTGGCTGCCTTCCAAGCAATGGGAACCTCCCCACAGTGGAGGGACCGGTTAAAAAGCTCAGAGATAGGCTTGACGATTATATGGGCAGTAACCTTAAAGAAGAAAGGGTGTTTAACATCTGAACCAGATATTTATTGGGGGTCAAGTTTAAGGAGCTCCTTTAGCACCTCAGACTCAGAAACCGCCTACAGGGAGATACTTTGTAGTGGGTCAGGGGAAAAAGACGGAGGAGCATAGTCACATTCGAAGGGGTGGGAGATGAGGAAATGTTGGACGGGCAAGAGACATGGCATAGTCAAATAGGAATCCTGACTTAATGAAGTGGTGATTAAAGAGCTCAGCCATGTGCTCCTTTTCAGCAGCAACCACATCATCAACGTTAAGGGACATGGGCAGCTGTGATGAGGGTTTATTCTCCAGGTCTGTAACCGTTTTCTAGAACTTCTTGGGGTTAGACCCACAGAGAGAGGGCTGCTCCTTAAAGTAACTAACTTTGAACTTCCGGATAGCCTGAGTGTACTTATTTCTAATTTGCCTGAACGAGAGCAAGTCAGCCGGAATGCTGTGTGCCGAGCGATTTGCCAAATAAAATTCTTGACTTGTTTTTAATTCTCATTTAGCTTATGAGCGTGTATTTGTTACCCCTGAAAATATCAAAAAAGAAGGGCCAAGCGTCTTCGACAGAGTGGATCAAGCTGATTCTATACCAATTTACAGAGGCCAGATCATGAAGGAAGGCTTGCTCACCTTTTTTAGAAAGCGTCTATGACAAGTCAGTACAGGTCGTTTCACTGAGCAGCCATTACGAACACAGGCTATAAAACAGTGATCACTAAGGTAATTATATAAAACACCAGACTGATACCTATCAGGATTATTTGTAAGGATAAGATCAAGGAGAGTTGCCTTTTCTTTGTGTTTGGAGTCATACTGTGTGGGATTGGTTATAATCTGAGGAATATTTAGAGAGCCCAATTGCTTTAGGACTTGGTCAGGTGGTTTAAACATGTCCCAATTTAGGTCACCTAGCAGGACAAATTAAGACTTATTTTAAGGGGCCAGGAGAGAGTTTAGGGCATTTAGGGTACAGGCTGTTACTGATGGTGGCCTATAACACCGAGCAACAGTCAACAAATAATTATTTGAAAGTTTAATGTGTAAATCCAGCAGATCAAATTGTTTGAGAACAGACTTGGTGGAGACAACCGAGCACTGAAAGTGTTCCTTGGTAAAGATTGCCACTCCACCACCTTTGGAAGATCTGCCTTGCCGAAAAAGGTTAACATCAGTGTTCAAAGCACTATTTCTTAACCACGTCTCAGTAAAGACCAACACTTCTGGAATGGAGTTGTGAACCCACAGTTTCAATTGATACATTTTAGGTAATACGCTTCTGGTGTTAATGTGCAGAAATCCCAGGCTTTTACATGAGCAGAAATCAGTGAAGCAGATATCAGGTCACTATTTCAGAATTGGGACTAGCAACAGTAGATGGGCCAGTGTGTACTTGCACATTTCCAGATATAATCAATAGTAATACAATCAGGGAACGGAAGAGGACAGGGAGAGCTCTGCAGTGCTGATTTATAACTGTAAGGGATTTCCTCCTCCTCTTCCGAAGAGGAGAGGCGAAAAGGATCAGAGGACCAATATGCGGCATGGTAAGTGTCCATGGTTCTTTTAATACGTAAATGTACACATGAACAACTGAATACAAAAACAAGAAACGTGAAAACCCAAAACAGTCCTATCTGGTGCAAACACAGAGACAGGAACAATCACCCACAAAAACACAGTGAAACCCAGGCTACCTAAGTATGATTCTCAATCAGAGACAACTAATGACACCTGCCTCTGATTGAGAACCATACTAGGCCGAAACATAGAAATACCAAAATCATAGAAAAACAGACTGCCCACCCCAACTCACACCCTGACCATACTAAATAATGACAAAACAAAGGAAATAAAGGTCAGAACGTGACAATAACATATAAATGTGCATTAGATGGCAAGAAGATCATATTGTACAGCAATTTCATCAGGTAACATGAATACAAAGCCAGCAAGAGGTGGTTAGAATAGGATGGGAGGCCAAGAGTCTGTGTAACGAGTAGAGAGTCAGAGTCCCGAGTGTGGAAACAAACAGACTTTCCCACATTTGGGTAAACAAGCAAGTTCATAGTCAACAAAGCATGCAGGCGTCATGAGGCAAATAGCATAAAGCACAAGCGAAAAATATAACTTTGGGTTAGCCGTTGTAAGTTCAGAGTCACTTGCCTCAACAGTGCATGTGTGCTGGAGGCAAGAGAAAGCTCGGGAGAGAGGGGGGAGTATGGCGGGGGTATCTATACCAGATAGGGGGAGACAGGCAGAGCAAACGGTGAACAGATCGCCAGGTGGAATCCAAGCAGCAGTGCAGCAGGCAATGGGGAGTAGGTTTCAGACCCACTTGGGAGAAGCTATTTTCAGGAGGCAGATTCCTTGTAGAAAATCCCAGCTAACGTAGCTAGTATGACTCCATCCATCTTTTCCACGTGGAAAACGAGGCCGCTAGCTAGCTTTATCTTGTCAGTGTTGGCGAATGGTGCTTTACAATGTCCAAACAAAGTTGTCCTGTGGCTGTTGTATTTTGGGGATTCGGAGGAGGATATTTTCTCTGCACAGATGGAGAGGGCTTCAAAGGCCTCTGCATTTGGGTGGGGAGAGGCTGTGAAACTCTCCTGCATTTTTTGTTTTCACACCTCTCACTTCACACTTCAGTGCTAATTTCAGTCAGATTATTTCCTAGCAGATTAGTAGATTTATTTATTAAGCTTCATATAACAAAATTACCTTGAGATTGTCTTTTACTTTTTGGCTTCAGAAAGTAGGTTCAGTCTGAACATTACTCATACAATTTTGTTTTGGATGGTATTTCCAGGTTCCGGTATGTTTCTTCTGCAGGTCTTGGCTTGTTAGAGGTATTTTTCCATGATTGTACTCGGTAGTAATAGACCATTCAGGTCATTTTGTCCAAAATCAAGGTTTTGGGTATTGAATTGTGAATTGCAACAAACTCTAACACTAATCCAAGTTATCCAAGTATAGCGGACCAAATTATGAAAGGCAAGCATTGTAATTGTGAATTCCGTAAAGTCAGTGTGGAAGAGGGAAAAAATTATTGTTGTCTATCAATAATGACAAGCCACCAGGGTCTGACTATCTGGATGGAAAATTACTGAGGACAATAACAGGCGATATTGCCACATCTTCAATTTAAGCCTACTAGAAAGTGTGTGTCCTCAGACCTGGAGGGAAACTAAAGTCACTCCGCTACCCAAGAATAGTAAAGCCCCATTTACTGGCTCAAATAACTGGCCAATCAGCCTGTTACCAATCCATAGTAAACTTCTGTAAAAATGGTGTTTGACCAGATAAAATGCTATTTCACAGTACACAAATTGACAACAGACTTTCAGCACGCTTATAGGGAAGGACACTCAACAAGCACAGCAATTCCACAAATGACTGGCTGAGAGAAATTGATGATAAAATGATTGTGGGGGCTGTCTTGTTAGACGTCAGTGCAGATTTTGACATTATCAATCATTGTCAGCTGCTAGAAAAACATGTGTTATGGCTTTACAACCCCTGCTATAAAGTGGATAAAGCTTCCCCAGGGTAGCTGTTTAGGCCCCTTGCTTTTTTCAATCTTTACTAACAACATGTCACTGACTTAGAGTAAAGCCAGAGTGTCTATATATGTGGATGACTCAACACTATACACGTAAGCTACCACAGCGACTGAAATGACTGCAACACTTAACAAAGAGCTGCTGTTTGTCACGCCCTGGTCTAAGTATTTTGTGTTTTTCTTCATGTATTGGGTCAGGCCAGGGTGTGGCATGGGGTTTTTGTATTGTGGTGTGTTTTGTCTTGGGGTTTTGGTGTGTATGTATTGGGATTGTAGCTAGTGGGGTTATCTAGCAAAGTCTATGGCTGTCTGGAGTGGTTCTCAATCAGAGGCAGGTGTTTATTGTTGTCTCTGATTGGGAACCATATTTAGGCAGCCATATTCTTTGAGTTTGTCGTGGGTGATTGTCCTATGTGTCGTTGTTCCTGTCTCAGTGTTAGTTTACACAAGTATAGGCTGTTTTCGTTAAGTTCTTTTGTTTTGTAGTGCTTTATTGATTCGTGTTTTACGTTCATTAAACATGGATCGCAATCTACACGCTGCATTTTGGTCTGACTATCCTTCACACCTAGAAAACCGTAACACTGTTAGTTTTAGAGTGGGTGGCAAGGGATTTGTTAGACGTAATTATTTCTAAAAACGAAAAGCATTGTATTTGGGACCAATCACTAAACCCTGAACTAAACCCTGAACTAAATTTTGTAATAAATAACGTGGAAATTGAACAAATTGAGATGACTAAACTGCTTGGAGTAAGCCTGGATTGTAAACTGTCATGGTCAAAGCGTATTGATACAACAGTAGCTAAGATGGGGAGAAATCTGTCCATAATAAATATGCCAGACTCTGCCATCTTAACAACACTCTCAACAAGGCAGGTCCTACAAGCCCTAGTTTTCTACCACCTTGACTACTGTTCAGTTGTTTGGTCAGATGCTACAAAAAAAAAGGACTTAGGAAAATTGCAATTGGCTCAGAACAGGGAAGCACGGCTGGATCTTGGATGTACACAGAGAGCTAATATTAATCAAATCCATGTTAATCTCACCTGGCTCAAAGTGGAGGAGAGATTGACTTCATCACTACTTGTATTTATGAGAGGTATTGACATTGTAACGATGTACACTGAGAAGCAAGCTCAGGGAGTGAATACATTTAATGAATTAACAAATGAACAAAACAAGACACACAAACAGCGCACCAACATGAAACAGGAATAATGACGACTGGAGAAGAAACCAAAGGGAGTGACATATAAAGGGCAGGTAATCAAGGAGGTGATGGAGTCCAGGTGAGTGTCATTATGCGTGTACCGCTGGTGACAGGTGTGCGCCATAATGAGCAGCCTGGTGACCTAGAAGCCAGAATGGGAGCACACGTGTCAGACTTGTTGAATGCTGTCTGTTTGAACTACTGGCACACAGCTCGGACACCCATGCGTACCCCACAAGACATGCCACAAGAGGTCTCTTCACAGTACCCAAGTCCAGAGCAGACTATGGGAGGCGCACAGTACTACATTGAGCCATGACTACATAGAACTCTATTCCTCATCAAGTGACTGATGCAAACAGTCAAATTATGTTTAAAAAAAACAGATAATAAACACTTTACAGAACAGTGGGTACTGTGAAGCAACACAAACAAATACACACAGACACATGCATGCACACACACGATAACATACACACTATACACACACATACACACGGATTTAGAACTGTAGATGTGGTGGAATAGGGGCCTAAGGACACAGTGTGTTGCAAAATCTGTGAACGTATTGTAATGCTTTTAAAAAATTGTATAAACTGCCTTAATTTTGCTGGACCCCAGGAAGAGTTTACTGCTGCCAGCAGCTAATGGGGATCCATAATAAATACAAAAATTGGAATGAAGGTTTTGATGTTGAGGTTAGTATCCTGTATAAGTCCTTGCAAAAAAAAATCAAGTTTATCTACATTTATCCAACTCTAATTCCATATTTTTGCAGAAGAACTCATGGGCCCATGCTCGCTGTGTTACTTTGTATATCACTTCATAAAGCTGGAGGGAGAGGTGGGCCTTAAATTCTTGAGGGTTACAGAGGGTTGTTATATTACTGTAACAGCAGCAGCTGCTTTTCAGGTCTCTGTGAGAGGGCAGGCAGGGAGAGGGGTCTAAAACTGCCATGCAGGGAGATGTAGCTGGCCTTTCACTGAACAGCTGGCCTTTCACTGCATGACTGAAAACCTGAACTAACAACAACAAATACTGCCCTCACTATCTATTCTAAAAACATGTTAATTAAGGAATTCTGGAATACATACTGCCCACATACTAGCTATGCTCTGAGTACATCTTCATTAAGGAACTATGGGATATGTAGTGCTCTAGGGGAGGAGTACGCAGCCACATTTGGGAGAAGGAAGATTTTTGTCAGAGAGAAAATAATTATAAAAACAATTAGTTGTGAGGTCAATTGCATGCACTGCCAAATTCTCTAAACTGGAAGTGGCTTATGTTAAAGAAATGAACAGTCAATTCTCTGGCAACAGCTACACTAACATTCAAAAGCACCGTTTTTTGACCATTAAAATAACATCAAATTGATCAGAAATACAGCATAGACATTGTTAATGCTGTAAATTACTATTGTAGCTGGACATGGCAGATTTTTTATGGAATATCTATATAGGCTTACAGAGGTACATTATCAACAACCATCACTACTGTGTTCCAATGGCACGTTGTGCTAGCGTATCCAAGTTTATCATTTTAAAAGGCTAATGGATCATTAGAAAACCCTTTTGCAAGTATGTTAGCACAGCTGAAAACTGTTCTAATTAAAGAAGCAATAAAACTGGCCTTCTTTAGACTAGTTGAGTATCTGGAGCATCAGCATTTGTGGGTCCAATTACAGGCTCAAAATGGCTAGAAACTAAGAACTTTCTTCTGAAACTCATCAGTCTATTCTTGTTCTGAGAAATTAAGGCTATTCCATGCGAGAAATTGCCAAGAAACTGAAGATCACGTACAACGCTGTGTACTACTCCCTTCACAGAACAACGCAAACTGGCTCTAACCAGAATAGAAAGGGGAGTGGGAGGCCCCGGTGCACAACTGAGCAAGAGGACAAGTACATTAGAATGTCTAGTTTGAGAAACAGACGCATCACAAGTCCTCAACTGGCAGCTTCATTGAATAGTACCCGCAAACACCAGTCTCAGCATCAACAGTGAAGAGGCGACACTGAGATGCTGGCCTTCTAGGCAGAGTCCCTCTGTCCAGTCTCTGTGTTCTTTTGCCTATATTTTCTTTTTATTGGCCAGTCTGAGATATGTATTTTTCTTTGCAACTTTGCCTAGAAGGCCAGCATCCCGGAGTCGCCTCTTCACTGTTGACGTTGAGACTGGTGTTTTGCGGGTACTATTTAATGAAGCTGCCATTTGAGGACTGATTCTCATGTAAAATAGCCTTTAGAGTGTCTAAAATATCACCCATAATATTTGTTTTTGGATAGAAATGCTCAAAATTACCAGGAAGTTTGAAAAGACAGGCTGAGTGGGCAGGGAGCTTAAATGTATGAGCTCGCCTTGACTAACAGCGCTTTTAAACAACTATGTCAAGCAACTTGGATGCAGTGAGCAGTGTTGCAGTAAAATCATCTCAAGCTAATTTGGTGATACACAAAGAAACTCATACAACATCAAAATTGCTTAAATGAGGTCAGGTTAAAAAAAAAATCTAGGATGGCTACTTTGAAGAATCTCAAATATAAAATATATTTTGATTTGTTTAACACTTTTTGGTTACTACATGATTCCATGTGTTATTTCATAGTATTGATGTCTTCACTGTTATTATACAATTTAGTAAAAATAAAGAAAAACCCTTGAATGAGTAGGTGTGTCAAACTTTTGACAGTGGGCTCCAAAATTACTGGCACCCCTGATTGGCAATGCACAAATAATGCTTAAATAAATATAAACAATATAATTATAGAGATAAACTCAAAATACCAACATGTGAGAAATATGATACTTTATTAATGTTTCAATGGAACCAACCAAAATCATTTTTTGATTTATTTAAAAGTCAATGTTCTCCAAATCAAGGTTTCACAATTAATGGCAACATTAAAGATTATTGTACCTACCAAAAATTAAACCACAAATGATTATTGGGGATTTTGTTGCTTCCCTCCCCCATCTTCCTCCCTATCCTGGGGGCAAAATGCATTTGCGTCCTCTACCCCTGAGGTTTTCAACTGTTCCATATCTTTTTCATTTTTTAGTAATTGCCCTGACAGTGCTCAGTGGTATATTCAATCGTTTGTGGATCTTCTTGTAGCCATTAACAGATTTATGAAGGTCTACGACCATCTGTCTCTTTTGAACTGCCAGTTCTGTTGTTTTCTTCATGGTGTTGGATGACAGTGGGATATTGCTTGTGTGTTACCTCATCGTTATACCCTAGTGAAACAGGAAGTGATGTAATGGCTCAATATAATTCCTTAAGACTTAGATCAACTTAAATAAGTCTAATTTAATTTGGTTTATTTTTGGTAGATTTCTTCTGATTTTCCCATGATGTCAAGGAAATAGGCACTGAGTTTGAAGGTAGGCCTTACAATACATCCACAGGTACACTTCCAATTGACTCAAATGATGCCAATTAGCCTATCAGACGCTTCTAAAGCCATGACATCATTTTCTGGAATTTTCCAAGCTGTTTAAAGGCACAGTTAACTTAGTGTATGTAAACTTCTGACCCACTGGAATTGTGATACAGTGAATTATAAGTGAAATGATCTGTATGTAAACAATTGTTAGGAAAATGACTTGTGTCGTACACAAAGTAGACGTCCTTACCGACTTGCCAAAACTACAGTTTGTTAACAAGAAATTTGTGGAGTGGTTGAAAAATGAGTTTTAATGACTCCAACCTAAGTGTATGTAAACTTCCAACTTCAACTGTATAAGTTTTATTTTAACTGACAAATAAAATCAATCAATCCAAACTGTGCAGCAGCTGGTTGATGAATGGAAAGAGACACCTAATACAGAATACCGAAAAGTTGAATGACATTCGGACATTGTCAAGCCAAGGCTTTGATACTGGGTAAGCCTAGAAGGTAGGGATGTATTTTCTGTTTGTCGAGATTGACATAATCTATTTATTGTGGTGTTGAAAATGCAAACCATGATATTGAATTGCCCAATGTCGGTATGCTATGTTTATTAGTTGTGTGGTGCATTAGCACAGAAACCTGTTGGTGGAAAATATGTTGCATACATTTTATATAATTATAAATATTGCATCAAAATGTTGAAAATGTGATTTCCTCCTAGCTGATAGTGTCTGCAGCCAACTCTGACCGTAGTGTAATCACTGAGGCAGGGAGAGTTAACTTGTCTGTGGTGGTTGGCGAACCCTCAACCTTCTGGCCCGTAGCCCTCCGTGGAATCGACAGTACCACAAAAGAATGCTGAAGTGGCAAAGTTGAAATCCACGTTTATAAACACAGGATCCCTACAGTTATTGTTATTTGTGGTCGTAAACACATTATTTTGAGTTAATTCTATGAGGGTGGAGGGTGTTCAATATATTTTATAGTACAAGGGTCAAGTGAAAATATTTTTTACTTAGGGTAGGGGGGGTGTATTTTTTTTAATGACACCTTGAGGCAGACCAGTCCCTGCCTAGTAAATTCCGATCTGTCCCTAACATTCATCCAATCTGAAATGAATTAAATGTTGAGGCCTGTGGTTGAATTTGAATTAAAATAAGGTTCAAATTTGGTAGAATATTGTGTGGTCTATGTTTGTGCATTGCCAAATAGATGTCCACATAATGTATTCATGTTGACAGGATTATTATGTTGAACTAATGTCCATTCTGCTTGTTAACCAGTTGTCAACTTGTTCATGCCTAGGGAGATAGGACTGTGTACAGACCAAAAAATGTTTAGGGTTCCTCAAGAGTTCTTTGGGAAGGGTACTGGTTCTATGTGGAACCATAATGACTCAAGAACCCTTTGAGCTCTTCAATTGTTCTTTACAGTTCACATTAGGGTTCTTTGCTCTTTTAGTGATACTTAAAATGTAGGGGAGGTGGCTCATTAAGGTATTTTGGGGCTCTTTTTGTGCAACCGTGAGTGAGAGTGTCCTTCTAGTTGATCTAACGTGTTGTGTTATGCTCCTCTATATGATTATGGGCAGTGGCATATCTTGTGAAAGATTTTGCATGGCCTTGCGTCAATTGAAAATGGTTGACTAAATCAGTCAGAGTTCCTCTATTCTCTCCTCATGGACCCCCAGTGTTCCAGAGGTAGCTCACTTCAACTCAACACCTATGAATTTACAGCAACACAGAACCTTTCAGATTGATATTGGTTATTTATAGAATCCTTTTCCATAATATAAACAGTTATTTTAAAGGTTCTAAAAATTACCATAAAAAAGACCATAAAAAAGGATTGTAACCATAGCGGAGCTCTTTTTTAGTTCTATAAAGAACCTTTTTAATGGTTCTTTATAGAACCTTAGGAAAGGGTGTTTTATACCGTCATACGGGTTCCATTTATCAACTAACATTCAACCTCATGAGCATGGTTCTTTATAGAACCTTGAAAAAAGTGTTCTATATAGCACCAAAAAGGGTTCCACTATGCTTACAAGCCAAATAACCCCAATCTGGTACTATTTAGAGCCATTATTTTTTTGCCTGTAGGTCTCTGGGAACAGACACACGTGTAGTTTTGGGAAACATAAATAATTGCTAGAATATCTGTGTAACCCTATATGTAAACATGTGTGCAAAAAAAAGGGAATTTACTTTAAACTATAGAGTAAAATGTGCACAATGTGAGTTAAAGGCAACTTCCTCACAAACATAAACCAACCATCAGCACCATGGACAGCACCACCATAAGCATCTCCCAGAAGTGCTGTGTGGGTGGTTCAGACGGAGAACAACACTTGACAACATTCTTCCATCACATTACAGCCTTGGATACATTTTTGGTGATTGGATCAATTTGTTGTGTAATGGTTTATACCAGACAAATAAAATTAGAATGAAGACCTCCCTATTCCTATCAGAAGTCACATTCTTACTGCTCGTTTGGGCATCTTCAAAGGACCAGCTGTGCTGTGCTACTTGATATGCAATCATCTTTGACTGTTGATTTTTTTTTTTAAACGACACATCCAGAATAACGATACATCTAGCAGACAAAGCACAAAGATTCGATTTGGAATTAAAAACATTCTGACATAACCCTAACCCGCACATTGATTATTTGGATGGGTATACTTGTCATTCATTTATTACATTTGCTCATTATGTATACGTGTGTAATATATTTGTATATTGACACACATTTGTGCGTTTAGGATTTTGTATATCTCTGTATCCCTGCGCGTTAAACAGAGAGCCCCGGTAGGGTCAGGCTGTGTGACATTCATTGGGCGCTTCTGGCGCTATCTGCGCCGGTGTAGCACAATGTATCCACATCATCGCCATGTAATCCCACCCGTTAATCTGTTTTAAATGCGGAAACTGTATGATTTACCGGAGCTCTGTCTAGCGAGCAGGCACTGGGTAGCCTCTTAATCTTTTATCGGACCAATTAACCGCCCGCCACGTTGTAGCTCTAATACAGAGGGGAAAATGGCGTGTGTTTAAACCTACTTGGGTGAGTTCTGTGCCCATCAAGACGAGGACGATAAGACTCAGGATCTTGCTCGAGGGCTGCATCTCTTGCCTCGGGTGTGTGGAACGTACCAATGCTCTCACATGCAGATCGGTTCCTTTGCGTCCCCCGCACGGCAGTCCTCTCCTCTCCGCTCCCTCCTAGCGCTGAGGTCGCTCGACGTCTGTTTATCACTCAGCAATCAAAAAGTAGAAAGCGATACATCTGTGCGGAATCACAGTCTCTTCGCATATTAAAAAAAATAATAAATCTCGCCTCCTCTCGGTCTCAGTGTTTCTGCTCTCCCTCTTTCGTCCTCCCTTTCGTCCTCTAATCGCCACTACGGGTTCTGATAAACATTTGCGAAGGAAGACGTTGGTTTACGGAAAGCTGCACCGGTTACTCAGATTTTGCCAAAACTTTGCTCCCCTGCCTCGAGCCTCAGAATAGCGATTGGTGAAAAAATGTGAGAGACATCGGAGCTGTCCACGGTGTTGAACCAGGAAGTGACATGCCAGAGCGTGGGAAAATCAAACAGGGAGCGCACGAGAGATATGAGAGGAGGCCTAATATTTTATTTTTTGTATCATGTCCCTCAATTCTAGTATTTAATTTATTTGTCACAGGTTTATTAAACTAAAGCTGGCCTGTCTGTGTTCTAGATAGTCTATTTAGTCCATTGGGAGTTTCTTATTTGATTTGGCTCATATTCCAAAATAATGGTATTCATTTCACATTCATTTCACATACACCTCTGTTCATTGATATTGAAATAAGACATGACCATAGTCTGTAGACATGACCATAGTCTGTAAGGCTGAAATTGTGTGTTGGTTTGTAAATTGAGAAATTGATCAAGCAACACTGGCGGTAACAGTGGCTTCACTGTCAAAATAGAAATACTCAAAACACTGGGATTGTGTAATGTTGTTTGTGTTGCATGAAACCATGAAAACTAGTGCGGAGATCTCGTTTTTGGAAGGTGTTTGAATGTAAACCGAATGTAAGTGTTACGATGCACAGAAAGTAAAAAAAAAAAAAAAATGGAATAGCATTATTCTGAAACACCCAGAGTGGTTCTTCAATCTGAATATTAGTGTTTTTAAGAGAGGGTTTGAAAACACTGAGTTTCAGTGTATGTAAAATGCAGCATCAAAACAAACATAAATATATTTTTAGCAGACTGTGTGAGACTGAGAAATGCAAACGGTTTCTACCTTAAATATTGATTAATGATAAGGGTCTATGAAGAAATGTTTGTTGTGGAATTCTAATTCTAACTATATTTTATGAGAATAACCAAAGATAGAGGAAATTAAGTTATTGAACTCATTGGAAGTCTGTTTTTAATATCCTTGCACTTCCTATTTTGCCCTGTGGCTCTATTTTTCGAGGACTGTAGGTAATTCAAAAATGTTCAGACTTCATTGTTATTTTACACAAATGTTGCATGCATGCTTGAAGAAAGACAAGTACACCTCTATATTAGTATTAAGCAACTCGTTGTGCCATGAGGCATAATTGCTCACGATGAACAGATTTAAAAACCGTCAGGCAAAATTAAGTTCAACGATGAGACGACCCATTCCCACATTTCTAGCTTGTGATGTTGGAGGCTAATATCGTATCCTGCCATGTTTCTGGAAAACCTGCAGTTGCTCCTGGGGGATCGAGAACTGTGCCTGCCAAAATGGGTTAAACGGGCAAATGATCAGATTCATAAATCAATTTTAAACATTAAAATACTTCAAAAGAAGGGATCAAATGATGTACTCGACAGGATTTGAAACCCCATAATGTTTAGGAGCTTCAGAGAGAGGAAACGACACCAAAAGAGAAAGTATCTAACCGAACTCGAAACACCAAAACAGGTGTTGCAGAACACTTGATTAACTGGTGTTAAGTCACACCAAGTAATGTTTCAAAACATCTCAGGATAATGTGTTTCAATACTCCAGCAAAGTTAAAGTTTCGGCTCCTTCGCATCGGTTTCAGCTCAGTTGCCACTTGTTTTGGTGTTACGAAGCACTTCATTTTAACAGTGTTCATGCTGTGTGGTAGGCTGCAACTACAGCCTGTTCATGATACGCTTTACCCAACTGCACACTAGGGATATCGTAGTTCATGAAATTGACTGCGACCGTAGTTGGAATTGAAAGTGCAGTTCAACACTTTTCATCCGAATGCCTTCCTCTCGTAGCCACGTGATGGACAATGTGTTAAAGTGCTGTGTGTCAGCTTGAAGAGGGTTTTATAGACTTTTATAGACTGTCACTGGAAGCTGGCTTATGTCCTCCCTCAAACTAAAGTGAAAGTATGTTGGTGGTGTGTGTGTCTGTGTGTACGTGTGTGGGAGGGGGGAGGGGGGGGGGGGGCGAGCCACAGGTAAGTGTGTGTAACTGAGTTTCAATGCTATAATATCATGCATGGGGAGAATCTAACTATTTGGATTGGGTATATTAGTACACAGGGGGTCTTGTTTGTGTAGGCAGTAGCCCACAGTGCTGGGCCGCTGTGTGTAAGCCTATGTGCTTTGTCACTTTAGTGGTCTATTTAGCATTCTCCCTCTGTGCAGAGCTCATTTCATTGTGTGCCTCAGTAATGGCCTCTTTTCTCTCAGATGCAGACCAAAAGTAATTCCTCTGTCAATTGCTTGCCCGAGAAGTCTTTGATGCGATTCCATGGCCGCCAGGCTGCCTGCGTCTCGATGGAATTGTGTCATACACTAACAGCTTAAAGGCATGTAGCATCAGACACACACGCCTTAATTTGTTAAACAGCTTACAGAGGGACCCAGCTAGCTGTAGCTGGCTAAATGTGTTCACTTACATCTACTCTAGCTACAAAGGACTGAGCCAATGAAGTACATAGTGTATGTCCCGAATGGCACCCTATTCCATTTATAGTGCACTACTTCTGACCAGAGCCTGCCTACGGCTCTGGTCAGAAGTAGTGCACTATAGGGAATAGGGTGCCACTTGGGATGAATCCAGAGAGATCCTGTGGGGTAATGTAATGTGGAGAACATGCTACATAACATGCTGCATAGCCTACTAGTCGTTAGTTTTACTAACTGTTTTTCCTTAAGATAGTGAAGTCGTGTAAACATCTTATTACACTTTTACCCTCTATTGCTATGTGCACAAAATTGTTTTTTTATACGGGTGGGCTTTCGAAAGGAAATGCTAGCTACAGTAGGTGCCCTCAAATTATCTGAGAGGTTAATGGGAAAAAGCTTGACTGCATGTAGCCTAAAAGCTATTGTTGTTCAGAACCAGCAGAGCATTACCGCCTAAGTCCCAATTGGCACCCTATTTCCTATATAGTGCACTACATTTGACCTGGGCCCATATCGCTGTTGTCAAAAGTAATGCTCTATATAGTGAATAGGATGCCATTTGGGATGAACACACTGTCTGTTTAGAGTGGTTAAGCTGCTCTACTCTCAGTCTTGAAAATCGTAATACAATATGCCTACAATCTAAACATTTTATGGAGCCTCCATTATCATGGGACTTGAATAATATATCACCATGTTGTGGCCTACAGTATACAGTAGACTCTTTTGGAAGAAAGTGTACTTTGATGATTGTTTGGAAGGCAAGAAGGGTTCTACATAGAGCCCTTCTGATTCTGAATAAGCTTTCTTATTGTATTTTTTCTTTCTTTTAAATTGTGCCTGAGCTTAATGTTTACCTCAACATTTGCTGTTGTTGGTAGATAGGTTTGGAACTCTCTTTCTTATTGGTCTATTAACTAATTTACAGCAGGGTGATGTCACCATGCAAAGCCAAAACTCCATCCCACCAAACAGGCTGACACTTCAAGCTGTCTTTTCAAACAGCTCTTACACTAAAAGTGCATGATCATAATTTTCACAATTCCGCAGTATTATTCCAACCTCACAGTGTGTAAATATATACAATTCTAAGGATATTCTCCCTTTTTGACTGCACTGGGCTTTTAATGAATGCATACAATTTTCTCTGTCACTCCTCTTATCCTTTCCTATTGAGCTAATAAAGAGTGAGAAAGAGAGAGCGCGAGAGAGAGAAAGAGTGTGAGAGACAGAAGGATTGATGCATTACATTCTGTATTGACTTGGAGACAGAGCTGGAGTCACGGAGAGAGAGAGCGCGCAAGACGATTAAGAGAGAAAGACAGAGGGAGTCTGTGATATTTTTGTCCTAATAGAATTCACGCCCCTTTCTCCAGGCAGTCGGCCATTACACTCCCCAGCCATCATCGCCATCATCACCACCTCTCAGCTCTTATCAGCCCCCTCCATGGAGACTCAGCGGCAGATGTAAAAAAAATATGATTCTCACCCCTTTTATGTCTCTGAGATGTCCCATTCATTCAAATTGGCTGCTGTGCAGCCTCTGATGCAGCCCATTGCTTTGGGTCATGATCAATCCAGGGCTGGCAGAGAGAGAGAGAGAGAGGAGGGGGGAAAGAGAGACAGAGAGTGTGTGTGACAGACAGAGACAAAAGGGAGAGCGAGAGAGAGAGCTCCATATAAAGTCTGATTGAACAGCGGGACCGGACGGAAGGCCCAGAGGGGAAGGGCGGGGCAGGCAGCATCATATGACTAACTACTAATGAGTCCGCTAATTATTCTAATTTCAGTTGGGCTCCAGATTCTCCTGAGAGAGAGGAAGAAGTAAAGAAGGAAGAAGGGAAGGGAAAGGGGAAATTAAAGTGTTATGTCTTTGTTTTTGGCTTGTCTCTATTTTTATGTCTACTTTAATAGTTTAATTTTCACACATAAAGGACATTGGGGGGAGGATAGCATAGCGAAGCCACTCAGGCAGAGGATAAAGCTGTTGATTATAGGGATGTTTATGGGGATTTTTTATGGGCTGTTAGTGTTGTGGTCACACTCAAAATTAAACAAAGGCATTTACTCTCAGACAGAAGCTGTCACGCCCTGGTCTTAGTATTTTGTGTTTTCTTTATTATTTTGGTCAGGCCAGGGTGTGACATGGGTTTATTATGTGGTGTGTTTTGTCTTGGGGTTTTTGTAGGTATTGGGATTGTGGCTTAGTGGGGTTATCTAGTATAGTCTATGGCTGTCTGGAGTGGTTTTCAATCAGAGGCAGGTGTTTATCGTTGTCTCTGATTGGGAACCATATTTAGGCAGCCATATTCTTTGAGTGTTTCGTGGGTGATTGTTCCTGTCTCTGTGTTAGTTTGCACCGGCATAGGCTGTTTCGGGTTTTCACGGTGTTTGTTTTGTATTATGTTTGAGTTTTTCCTTTATTAAAGAACATTAACACCAACTACGCCACATTTTGGTCCGATCCTTGCTACACCTCTTCAGAGAAAAGAAAACCGTAACAGAAGCATTCTCTCTCTCTCACGCACACACACACCTAGCAGGCATCAACACTGAAAGCAACACTGTTTTTTTGGGTTACTCTGTGTGCACTCTAAAAGGAAATGGTTCTATGTTGTGCCAAATAAGGGTTCTTTGCCTTGCAACCATTACGGAAGTTTTTTTGGTGCTATATGGAACCATGCTTATAAGGTTCTATAGGGAACCTGTATGGTGTTATAAAGAATAGTTTCCGAAGATTCTATGAAGAGCCATTAAAACAAGTTGTATATAGTACTGATGGGAAACAAAGCTTTTTGAAGTATTGAGGTTTTCCAGACAATTGTGTCACAATAGGTTCATTACTCAAGGCTTTGATCAACACAGTGTACATTTATTTGTTTTACCTTTACAACTAGGCAAGTCAGTTAAGAACAGATTCTTATTTACAATGATAGCCTAGGAACAGTGGGTTAACTGCCTTGTTTAGGGGCAGAATGACAGATTTGTACCTTGTCAGGTTGGGGATTTGAACTTGCAACCTTTCGGTCACTAGTCCAACACTCTAACCACTAGGCTACTGGTCAAATTTCTATAGATGACGTCCCAAACCCCGTAGCGCGTGCACAGCATAGCCTTTTTGTCTACTACCAAACTAATACCAAACGTAGGTCGACAAAAGGAAACCTTGGACATCAATGATCACGTGCTTTTGATAAAGTGAGACAGGCATCGGCACACTGCTTCGAAGTACACTTTATTAGCAATTTCTATGCATTCCTTGGTATCAAACGTAACATCACTAGCTATCATCAGTTGGGTTTTTATTTACCTTCATGCTGGGTTGACCCAGCAGATGTTTTTTTTAAATTTTATTTAGTCCATAGGTTATTTTCAGGAAGCAGGGCCAATTGTGGCCGTTGGATTGCCGATGGGTCTCTTTGGCCAACCATTAGAATAAACATATTTTATCATCGGATCCAGCTTTGCCGGCTGAATTTAAATATCCACCACGTATTGTGTATAGGAGAGGTCGCAATTTACGCGATAAATTGGTTCACGCCAACTGCCAGCCACAAAATAAAATTAGCCAAGCTCTTTCACGCCCTCTACCAGATGGTAGCTATAAATGCAGAGGATGCGCACAGTGCAACAATATGATCAAGTGTGAATATTTCTGCCACCCACACACAGGAAAACGGTTCCAAATAAATGACATTATTACGTGCTCCACCACCCATGTTATTTACATTATTAAATGTCCATGTAGTCTCTGTTATGTCGGTAAAACCACCCGCTCTCAAACAGAGAATTAGTGAACATAAAAGTTCAATCAGGAGAAATGACATGGATTATCCAGTCGCTGTATATTTCAATGACCTGAAGCATGACATTTCCACCTTTCGATTTTGTGGCATAGAGAAAGTTAAGATATCAGACAGGGGAGGAGATATTAATAAAACTCTGAGTAAAAGAGAATGTTTTGGGATTTTCACCCTCCAGACATTATTTCCAAAAGGACTTAATGATGAAATGCCTATGTATGTTATGTTGTGAATTTGAACATGAAATATGTCTCTCTTGTAGATTATTCTGACATTTCTCGTATGATGTACCCTATGACTAATGAAAACTTGCTATGTCCTCATTGAGATTTTACAGGCGTGTTTAATACACCTTATTTATACACTTTTGAAATATTTATGAAATGCATATTGTTATAATTGGAAGCACTTATTTATTTTTCCTTTTCCTCCAACCCCCTTCGATGTGTAGAACGGATGTGGGAGGGGCCAGGTCCACATAATGGTGCAACTTTAAAAAAATCCCAAAAGCTCTGACGAAGGCCGTGTGGCCGATACGTAAGCTTATTAATTAAAGATCAGTGATACTATCAAGAGCAGTGTGTGGTTTCCTTTTTCCTTCATATTTATTATGGATCCCCATTAGCTGCTGCCAAAGCTACTCTTCCTGGGGTCCAGCAAAATTAAGGCAGTTTATACAATTTTAAAAACATTACAATACATTCACAGATTTCACAACACACTGTGTGCCCTCAGGCCCCTACTCCACCACATATCTACAGTACTAAATCCATGTGTTTGTAATTGTGTGTGTGTCTGTATGCATGTGTCTGTGCCAATGTTTGTGTTGCTTCACAGTCCCCGCTGTTCCATAAGGTGTTTTTTATCTGTTTTTTTAAATCTAATTTCACTGCTGGCATGAGTTACTTGGTGTGAAATAGAGTTCCATGTAGTCATGGCTCTGTCATTCCTGTCCACTTCCCTTCAGTATTGTTGCACATTACATATTTATATGTAAAATCAATATTTAAATATCATAACACAGTTGTAACTACCCCAACATAGACATAGGAACTTGCTGTAGTCAACTTGCGTAAGTCTCAATGGGCTGCAAATTTGTCAATGCTGAACCCTAGCATGTGTCGACAACGCAGCACGACAGATGAACCGGAATGAAATATACTCTCACCAGCTCTGACCCGGTGGATCATTACTCAATTACCCAACTAAGTGATCCAGCGCTGGGTTGTTTATTTGGTCTCTCTCTCTCTCCGTATGACATTACATTCCACTTCCTTGGTCATTTTATATACTCCTCTCTTTGTGTTTGAACTGTGATTTGTGTGTGTTTTTGTATGGGTGAGATGTACTGTGCATGTATGAGTTTGCTTCCGGGCTTGTGTTAATGAATGGGGATATGTGTCTGTGTTTGTTATGTGTTTATATGCATAGTATTTGTGCATTTCTCTCTCCCTCGTGTGTGTGTGTGTATGTGTTCACATGCAGGCTGCAGTGGGTAGCCTGGGGACGTCCCTCACATCCAGATACATGCAATATTGTATAAACTGGGTTTATGTAGGTCAGAATAGTATGATGCAGGAAACAAAAAAAGAGAGTGATAGCCTACTGACAGAGATAAAGAGAGGAATAAACTGAGGAAAGCGTAGGGGAAAGTAAGGTGGGAGAGAGTGAGAGAGAGGTTTAGGGAGGCCATGGTTGGATCATGATTCAGGTGTTGTTGCGGTACAATCCGTTTGATCTCTCTCACTCTCACTCTCGTGTCATAGACGATTGCATTCAAAAAGTACTCAGACCCCTTCACTTTTAACACATTTGTGACCCGATTCAGGAAACTAGGTGTATGTCGCAAGTCACGACTTCACAGGAGAGCCGTTTGACATTTTTTAATCAAAATGCGTTTTTGGGCCAGAAATGCCTTCCCAACCATGTGAACTTTCATGTGCCTTAATATCAAACTTGTATGCCATCTGTAAATACGAATAAAATGGTTCAATTTCAAGCCTAGTTGGTTTAGCCACAGAGAAAAAGAGCAACCTTCCCGCTAGCCATGATTGGCTAAGATAATGAGTGGGATGGACATGCCGAGAGATGAGTTTGGATTGGTCTGAATTTTATCCCCTTTTCTCCCCAATTTCGTGGTATCCAATTGTTAGTAGTTACTATCTTGTCTCATCGCTACAACTCCCGTACGGGCTCGAGAGAGACGAAGGTCGAAAGGTCGTCCCCTAACCCGGACGACGCTAGGCCAATTGTGCGTCGCCCCACGGACCTCCCGGTCGCAGCTGGCTGCGACAGAGCCTGGGCGTGAACCCAGAGACTCTGCTGGCACAGCTGGCACTGCGATGCAGTTTTGAAAGCAGTGTAATTCAAGTATAATAGCTAAGGAGATGGAGAAAACACCAGTCTGGCTTACATCTTCAAACCAACGGCAACCATGCATGGCATCAGGCAGGAGAAATGTCCAAAAATGATCTATACAGGTAAGATAGTCTAGCTAGCTACATTTTCAGATATTACACGTTTCTAGTTTTGACAGAAAGTGGTTTCATTTCAAGTGTACTGTTAGCTAGCTAACATTAGCTGGCTGGGTCGCTTGCTAACGTTATGTGTATGATCTTATTCTTCGTATCTCAGACACATTTGCTTGACTAGTTATAGCCATAGAACCTATATGGCTAGCTACCTGCAGATACATACCGTGTAGTAACGTCATGAGTTGTGATTATGGGCCATGGTTTAGCTAGATAGCTAGCTACATGTCTTATCAAAAGACTCCACTATGCAAGTATCCATTTCAGTAGAATGTCACTGCAACTGTTGATAGCTGGTAAATTTGCTCTGGCAGTCCGATTTCAGACCATGGGTAAGATAGTCTAGCTAGCTAAATTTTCAGATATTACGCTTTTCTAATTTTCACAAAGTATTTTAATTTCACGTTAAAGTGTACTGTAGCTAGCTAGCTAACATTAGCTGGCTGGCTGGCTCGCTAACTAACGTTTCATCATGTGTTGGGATTCATTGTTTACCTAGCTATATATCTAGCTACATTTATTAACAAAAGACTCATCTTAGTGTGCCAGAGTGCAGAATAACTGATTATTTTTTAAACGCTCAAAACCGTTGAATATGTCCATAGTCAGTAAACGCCGGCAACAAAGTGTAATTCAATTGTTGCCAGCAGCACAGTTACAGTGCCTTGCAAAATAATTCATCCCCCTTGACATTTTTCCTATTTTGTTGCATTACAACCTGTAATTTAAAATTATTTTTTTATTTTGATATTTTGTAATAGACATGCACAAAATAGTCCAAATGTAATTAAAATTAAAAACGGAAAAGTGGTGCGTGTGTATGCATTCACCCCCTTTGCTATAAAGCCCCTAAATAATAGCTGGTGCAACCAATTACCTTCAGAAATTGCATAATTAGTTAAATAAAGTCCACCTGTGTGTAAGTTTCACATGATCTGTCACCTGATCTCCGTATATACACACCTGTTCCAAAAGGCCCCAGAGTCTGCAACACCACTAAGCAAGGGGCACCACCAAGCAAGCGGCACCATGAAGACAAAGGAGCTCTCCAAACAGGTCAGGGACAAAGTTGTGGAGAAGTACAAATCAGGGTTGGGTTATAAAAATATATCAGAAACTTTGAACATCCCATGGAGCACCATTAAATGCATTATTAAAAAATGTAAAGGATATGGCACCACAACAAAACCTGCCAATAGACGGCTGCGCATCAAAACTCACGGATCAGGCAAGGAGGGCATTAATCAGAGAGGCAACAAAGAGAACAAAGATAACCCTGAAGGAGCTGCAAAGCTCCACAGCGGAGATGGGAGTATCTGTCCATATGACCACTTTAAGCCGTCCACTCCACAGAGCTGGGCTTTACGAAAGAGTAGGCTAGAAAGAGCCATTGCTTAAAGAAAAAAATAAGGAAGCTCATTTGGTGTTTGCCGAAAGGCATGTGGGAGACTCCCCAAACATATGGAAGAAGGTACTCTAGTCAGATGAGACTAAAATTTAGTTTTTTGGCCATCAAGAAAAACGCCATGTCTGGTGCAAACCCAACAACACCTCTCATTACCCCGAGAACACCATCCCCACAGTGAAGCATGGTGGTGGCAGCATCATGCTGTGAGGATGTGTTTTCATCAGCAGGGACTGGGAAACTGGTCAGAATTGAAGGAATGATGGATAGAGGGAAACCTGTTTCAGTCTTCCAGAGATTTGAGACTGGGGCGGAGGTCTGAATTTACAAACGGACAATCTGACAACACAGTTGCAGCTGCCACCCTCTGGATAACATAACAGCCTAACCAGCTCTGCTAGGGCGAGTAATGTTCAGTGAGCTGTTCTCTCTCTCTTAATGTCTGGAAGTAGCTGGCAAGTTAGTACAGGATGCTCAGATCAACCCTTAAAGAGATGGGTGGGGCTAAGGCTTAAGAGGGTGTGAACAAGGCTGAATGGATGTAGACAAAGAAGGACTCTCAAAAAGTGCTCCATTAATCTTTCCCTCGATCCTGACTAGGCTCCCAGACCCTGCCACTGAAAAACATCCCCACAGCATGATGCTTCCATCACTATGCTTCACCGTAGGTATGGTGCCATGTTTCCTCCAGATGTGACGCTTGGCATTCAGGCCAGAGTTCAATCTTGGTTTCATCAGACCAGAGAATCTTGTTTTTTGGAAAACTACAAGTGGGCTGTAATGTTCCTTTTACTGAGGAGTGGCTTTCGTTTGGCCACTCTACCATAAATGCCTGATTGGTGGAATGATGCAGAGATGGTTTTCCTTCTGGAAGGTTCTCCCATCTCCACAGAGAAACTCTGAAGCTCTGTAAGAGTGACCATCGGGTACTTCTTCTTCCCCGATTGCTCAGCTTGGCCTGGCGACCAGCTCTAGGAAGAGTCTTGGTTGTTCCAAACTTGTGCCACTGTATTCTTGGGGACCTACAATCCCGCAATTTTTTGATACCCTTCCCCAGATCTGTGCCTCGAGACAATTCTGTCTCTGAACTCTACAGACAATTCCTTCAACCTCATGGCTTGGTTTTTGCTCTGACATGCATTGTCAACTGTGGGACCTTATACAGACAGGTGTGTGCCTTTCCAATCTCATGTCCAGTCAATTGAATTTACCAGAGGTGGACTCCAATCAAGTTGTAGAAACTTCGCAAGGATGATCATTGGAAACAGCATTTTTGCAAAATTGTCTAAAAACCTGTTTTTGCTTTGTCATTATGGGGTATTGTGTGTAGATTGATGAGGATATTTTTTTAATTTTTTAATCAATTTTAGAATAAGGCTGTAACGTAACAAAATGTGGAAAAAGTGAAGGGGTCTGAATACTATCCGAATGCACTGTATGTCTGTGGTTGTGAGAACTCAATATCAGTTAGAGGCTAGAGCTGCTCTTTCTTTGCAAATGGGCTTTCCCTGCTGAGTTGCCAGATTTGCACATTTCTTAATTATGGCCCATAAGCTTCGAGCTCTTCCCCTCTGCCTGCATTTCCTCCTCAACCCATTGGGTTGCCAGATTCTCAGATCTCTTAATTACTTCTAGTATATCCCAGGACACAGACATCACTCACGGTAGAACTAACTGTGTTCCAGTTAATGTGTTGGTGTAATATGGGGTGCTCTCCATGGGTATGAATGGGTTAGGAATTACTTGCAGGCTTGGTTGGTGAAGTCTTGTTTGCTGTCCATTGCGCTATTTGAGTATGTCTTGGCTGTCTAAAGAAAAACATATTTTTTAAAACATTTATTTAAAGCAGTAACTCAGTGTATTCTTACTATTTCATGACTCTACGACCAAGAAAATATATTCAAAATGTCATACTGAAGATTCATAATAATTGTATGTTTGTTAATGGGAAAATATTTTCAATTTCCTGAAAAAAATGTATTTTTTTTAGAGATAACAGGTTTTCATCAGACAGCGATAATATGCTACTTCTGATGGGTTGCCAAACTCATTAGCAAGATCCTCTGTGTCTTCTATTGTATGGGTTGCCTTTGCAATCATAGAACTTGTGGCAGTATTACTCCCCCCTTCTTGCCTGTACACAATGCCAGGCTGCCACTTCCACACATCAGATAAATCAAATCAAATCAAATCAAATTTTATTTGTCACATACACATGGTTAGCAGATGTTAATGCGAGTGTAGCGAAATGCTTGTGCTTCTAGTTCCGACAATGCAGTAATAACCAACAAGTAATCTAACTAACAATTCCAAAACTACTGTCTTATACACACAAGTGTAGGGGGATAAAGAATATGTACATAAAGATATATGAATGAGTGATGGTAAAGCGCGGCATAGGCAAGATACAGTAGATAGTATCGAGTACAGTATATACATATGAGATGAGTATGCAAACAAAGTGGCATAGTTAAAGTGGCTAGTGATACATGTATTACATAAAGATGCAGTAGATGATAGAGTACAGTATATACGTATACATATGAGATGAATAATGTAGGGTCACTATCATTCACTCAATCAGTTGTGATCAGCGGTGGGTGGGGATGGAATTGGTCTTGTTAGGCTGTTGCATTATCAGTAGTCTATACAGTACGTCACACAGTTACTAAATCACAGCTTGCGTGGTGCATGGGGATTTAAAGGCTTGTTAGGATGGTAAGACCTCCATCTTGGTTGGTATTGAAACGCACGCACACACACATACACCTCTTCTGATGATTTATCAGGTAAAACGGGCTTGCATTGTTTATGCCAGTTAAAATTGCCTCCTCAGTTCAGTTAGGTTGGGGATTGAATGCAGCTCATGATTCAGCTCATGATTCCAGCGCAGCACATTACAGCAGCGCTCTGGAGTTCAGTTATACAGTACATCAAAGTGAGAGCTCAGTTTATTTCTGATTAATTTAGCACTTTACTGTGGCTCCTTCCTAAATGGCTTCCTATTACCCATACAGTTCTGGTCAAATGTAGTGCCCCATGAATATGGTGCTATTTGGAACACATTCTGTGTTGCTGTCTGAAAACACAGAAGGAATTATATCTAGACCAAAGATCCAAATCCATTTGTCAAGCTCTTCCTGCAGCACAATATAACAAAGTATAAAACATTTCTACATTATTTTCTAGCCCTTTGACGTGTATGATTACATATTTGTGATCATTGTTGAATGGTCCCTGAAGCGTACCATCACAAATATGTGATTAGAACAGTAGCAACAGAACGTATGATGCAACAAGCGTGTCTAAAGTGCATTGTTGTCTGAAAAGCAACTAAAAATGTTTTGTGCTGATGGGAAATAAAGGTTTCACAACTCTATTCCTCAATGTCACCGTTATTGTCAAAGATAAATGCTAATTTCATCATCCAAGCATCAAACAGCCAAACTCAAATCATAAACCAATGAAAATAACAGGTTACGCTGACCAAAAAACCAAAACATAAGTTAGCGACCTAACAGCAAGACTTTTTTACAATGTACCATATCTCTGGTGAGCACAAGGATAGCAATGTAATATTATTTAGAAAAGAGAAGCGTGTCAGCTAACTTAACAGCAGCTATGCTACAGTAGAAACGACAATACGACATACAGAAAATGAGGCACTTACTTTGAAAGGAACACACACACGTCAAAAGTTATTATTTGTAAGGGAAAGAATAATGAAGTGCGCCAGCCAGAAAATGTGCCAGGGGTAAAAAGGTTGTGCAAGGCCTGTTCTGACAACAGATAAGTAAATGTCTGCATACTTGATCTGGGGAAACACTGAGGAGGTGCTTCAGCTCCCGTTGAAGAGAGAAGTTAGTCCGGCTCAAAAATAAATGATCCGCAACAGTGAAATGGGCTGCTTCTTGTGTGAATTAATGAGGAGGCGGAACACACCTAAATTAAACCTGTAAATAGAAAATAAAACTTGTTAGATAACTATTTTTAAACTGACAAATTGAAACAAAGCCTAGTGCAAATTATTATTTGTAGTTCCTCATTTTGGTTTGGGCACAGTCTTAACTAATCCAATTAATTTAAACACCAGAGTCATATACAAAGACGAGTTCATTAAAAGTGAATTGTAGGTAAATAGACATCCTCTTCTCAGAACAAGTAGTGCCTGTCTATTTACTGTATGATAATATTACCGTGACTCCAGCTTTGTCTCCCCTACCTCACACTCATCTCTGTCTACCTCACTCATCTTTCTCTCTCTACCTCACACTCATCTCTTTCTACCTCACACTCATTTCTGTCTACCTCACAATCATCTCTCTCTCTACCTCAAACTCATCTCTCTCTCTAACTCACACTCATCTCTGTCTACCTCACACTCATCTCTCTCGCTACCTCAAACTCATCTCTCTTTCTCTCTACCTCAAACTCATCTCTCTCTCTACCTCACAATTATCTCTGTCTACCTCACACTCATCTCTCTCTCTACCTCACACTCATCTCTCTCTCTCTCTCCCTCTCTCTCTCCCTCTCCCTCTCTGTCGGCCTCTTTTTCCCTCTCTCTCTCTCTCTCTCTCACCCTCTCTCTCTCTCTCAGCCTGTTTCACAGTGCTATGTCTGGAGGCTAGCCAGATGGAAGAATTAATCACACTAATACAGCGTGTAGAAGACCTTGTTAAAACCTCTGTATTGCTTTTTTTCTATATTTATTATGATTAAAATATTTCCGCTGCATTTGCCGTAGGCAGCTTGTGCAGTCGGTCAAAAGAGCATAATTGAAAAGCAGGAAAGCAGGACAGAATCTGTAGGAACTCCAAGGAAGGAGCCGCCTGTTCAAAATGTGTTACCACCCAAGCCAAAGAGATGCGTCTCAAATTGTGTGAGTAAAATTGTGCACACACACACACACACACACACACACAAACCCACACACACACAAACCCACACAGGCACACACACATCAGAATGTATAGCTAAATGGAATCTAATGGGATTTACTAATAGAGCCTTTCGCAAGCACCACACAAAATCATGCACACATACAAGTAGAACAATATTAAATTGCTCCATGTTTTCCATCCTAAGAGCACACACACACCTGCATACACACACCGCCGCATGTGGCAGGGGCTACAGTCCATTACGGATTACAAACCAAGACAAAGCAGGGATCTGCCCAATGATACCTCTCTACCAGAGGAACTCAATGCATTTTATGCATGCTTCGACAAAACAACATCTATCTGTGCACGAGGGCCCCCACCGACCGAGAGTACTGGGTGACCTCGCTCCCCGAGGCCGTCATGAGTACGTCAAAGTTTTCTCACGACACAACGGTGGTAGGCCTGATCACCGGCGACGATGAGACAGCCTACAGGGAAGAGGTCAGTGACCTGGCAGTGTGGTGCCAGGACAACAACCTCAACGTCAGTAAGACCAAAGAGTTGATCTTGGACTACAGTAAACAGGGGGGGGCAACTTTCAAATGTTCAATAAGCAACAAAACAGCTTCTATCCCCACAAGCCATAACACTCCTAGCTAGATGATAGCCAACAAAATAGCTACACCATCTGCATTGACCCTTCTATTGTATTTTTGCACTGTCTCTATGCACACTCATACACACACACACTGACAATCCAACACACACATACTCACACACACACACACATTCATACCGACTCTACACACACACAGACGCAACAATTCTGACACCAACAGGCTCTTGAACAGCTTCTATCCCCACAAGCCATAACACTCCTAGCTAGATGATAGCCAACAAAATAGCTACACGGACCATCTGCATTGACCCTTCTATTGTATTTTTGCACTGTCTCTATGCACACTCATACACACACACACACTGACAATCCAACACACACATACTCACACACACACATTCATACCGACTCTACACACACACAGACGCAGTCACATAAAATCATCATATTTGCTGCTGGTACTCTATTTATCATATATCCTGATGCTTAGTCACCTTACCCCTATACATATCTACCCCTACCATTCTACTAACTCTGCATATTGGAAATATGGTATAGGCACTGAACCTTTATACAGCTTCTTACTTTCTCGTGTTCTTTTTTATTCTATTTCTTGCATGTTTCTGTTCAACTTTACTTCATGTAACATACTACTGATACTGAGTGCTGCATTGTTGGGAAAGAGGTCACAAGAAAGGCATTTCACTGGACTTGTGCAGGTGAAGATATAAAACTTGAGACAAATCTAAAGCTCTTCCTTTTGATTGAGAAACAAACATACAAACACAACATAGACCAAATCCAAATGAAATCTCCTCAGGAATATCATGCATCTTTATACCATTATACCTTCACACACAAACAGCAGGTATCCTACGCACATACTGTATCACTACCCAGCCGACAAAGATTAGGGAGACCGTGAGAAGTACTCCTTGCCCTCTCCCAAATCTCTCCTAGCCAGGTCGGCACCGAATTTTGCTCAGACCGTCTGTTTATAAGACATTGGCCTGGGGGGTTGGTTTATGACAGTCGTGAATATCTCTTCCACCCTTTTTCCTCTCTCTACCCCACTAAGGTTACATTTGCAAAACCCTTGGTTAACATAGAGATTCTGTGAACGTCAGAATGTGGGGGGAAATTAACTATATCCTGGTAACCCGAACAATTGAACATTTGCAGTGGTACTTAATGAATATGATGTCAGTTCGGTTGTCATCTGAGACATTCTCATCAATGATAAGATGACATAAACTCTACAGTGGAAAGTCTACACATCAGAGTTATCGGATTCACATGGAGTTGTTGTTCAATTTAAATGTTTGAATATTAAATTATTTGTGACGGGATGAAATGTGATTTTAGCTTCTAAAATGTGAGATGTGGGTTTTCATAAGTTAGGGCTGCTCACTCAGTAGAACAAGGGCTATAAAACTTTTCAAACACACCCTCCTCTCCCTTCCTATATAAAGCCTTGATGACAATAGAACTTCTTGTTCTGATGAGGTAGGATGATGATCCTATGTCAGAATGGTTCAGAAAATAACTACAGATGAAGCCAACATCAGCAGGAGCTTTGGTTGCGAATGATATGAACTTTTATCTATTATTCACTACAGAAGTGATACCTCCTAGCTGTTGAGTTAGCGGCCGCAGCTGCAAACACAGGTTAGGAAGGAACAGACAGAGTATTCCGTCTATCACACAACAACGTTACTACAACGTATCCAATTGACAACCAGAGACATGCTTCAAAGGACAGAGGACTCGGTTTTCACGACCTTCCATCCTACTGAAGCGCAGCTCAGAGTAAATATTTATTGCATTTTCCTTTTCCAAATGGGCGGTAATTTAGAATGCATAAGATACTGTATTTACGATAGCACAGCTTCGCCTTTGTTCCTGTCTTCCCGCTCTTTCACTCAACCCAGCCCCTTTTCCTTTGTGGAACAAGCCGTCATATCTGTTCCGCCCGCTAGGGACGTTTTCCTATGACGTAATGAAGTTGTGATTTAATTATGTGTATGTGAATTATGTGTGATTAGTTAGGTATTTAGTAAATAAATGATTAAACCCCATTTTGTATTGCTGATTCAAATTGTAGGCCAGGGTTCTTGCAGATAACCAAGAATTTACAACTTTCAGATTATGAGACTGAAGTAAGATGAAGATTAATGTTGACTGCTATTGATGTAAAATATGACTAGTTCTTTAAGAGTTTATTCGGAAGATAACAGCTCTATAAATATTATTTTGTGGTGCCCGACTCTCCAGTTAATTACATTTACATGATTAGCTCAATCAGGTGATATTAATTACGGATAAATTATTTTATGAATAGCATGTTTTATCAATTAATCCGGAAAACCAAAGACACGACAGATACTATAAAGATATATTGTACAGATATATTGTTTTACCCTAATTCTGACTAAAACTACACACATCATTTAATATAATTTTACTGACTGAAACTACACATATCATTAATAATAATTTTATGATTCTAATCAATTTCATACAATTATATGGTTTCAGGGTGGGATATTCTAATCATTAATTTAAATATATAAAATCCATTAACAATCCACCCTTAATGACTAAACAATACACACTGATACATCAAACACTATATGGAAACATAAATGGTATCCAAGAATAATCCATGCCTCCCAGGTGGCGCAGTGGTTAATGGCGGTGTACTGCAGCGCCAGCTGTGCCATCAGAGACTCTGGGTTTGTGCCCAGGCTCTGTCGTAACCGGCCGTGACCGGGAGGTCCATGGCCTAGCGTCGTCCGGGTTAGGGAGGGCTTGGTCGGTAGGGATGTCCTTGTCTCATCGTGTACCAGCGACTCCTGTGGCCAGCCAGGCGCAGTGCGCGCTAGCCAAGGTTGCCAAGTGCACAGTGTTTCCTCCGACACATTGGTGCGGCTGGCTTCCGGGTTGGATGCGCGCTGTGTTAAGACGCAGTGCAGCTAGGATGGGTTGTGTATCGGAGGACGCATGACTTTCAACCTTCGTCTCTCCCGAGCCCGTACGGGAGTTGTAGCGATGAGCCAAGATAGTAGATACTACAACAATTGGACACCACGAAATTGGGTAGAAAAAGGGGTAAAAATGTAAAAAATATATATAAAAAAATAATAATAATCCAAACCAATACATGTATGTACATTTGATATTCATCAATGACTGTTATAGGCCTATATCCAATTATAACGCTTCATGTTAGCATTTTTATTACAACCTTCATAAAAAACTGTCTAAACATTAAAAATGGTCTCATCCAACATTGGCTCCTCGTAGTTAAAAGAAACGGAGCCATCTCCTAGGCCTGGAGGTCTGTATTCATCATCCCACTGGCCAGAGCTCAGAATTGGTCCGTATCTCACCATCTGTTGCGTCATTGACCCCTCCAGAGTCCTTGTGATCAAACCCCTCACACATGGGACCACTCAACATCCACACAGAACCAAACCCCTCATACAGGTGAAAGTTGCCCACAACACAGTGATTATGACATTTTTCCCATTTCCCAAACACACTGTCAAACCAATTTGTTAGAGAATTATCCACCCCATAATTCTCTGCTAATTCGTGAGCTAATGTGGTTAAACCAGCCACGGCCTTGGTCACTGATCCGTCTGGAGCTGTGTTATTGAAAAAATAGACGTACAGTAATGAACCCCAATCATTCTACATACCCCGCCCTTTTCTGCCAATTAGCATATCGAGAGTCAGTCTATTTTACCAGGTCTCAGGTCATGGGGGAGGTGCCAGATAATTGGTCAGAGAACCCCTTTAGTGCATCCCCAGTATCATTCACGAATCTCTATTGATTATAATAGGGGTAATTAATCCAAACCACATTTTTATTTATTGTCAACCACCAAAAGAACGTGGTGGTAAAGTCTTCACCTATTTGATTCATAGCTTTGTATTAATCAGTAACTTACCCGATGATGCCAATCGCATCCATCTAGACAAAGCTACTCCCATCCAGGTCAAAACTCCTCCTGTGCCTACTTTAGCCTCCTATAACTGGCCTCTGATGACTAACTCGAACTGGTTGGACCAATTACCCCGGGGCGCAAGTGCCTAACCACCCTTTCTGGTAGTTTCTGTCGTACGCATCCTTTGCTGGTACGAGCCCACCCTACATCAGTTATAGGTGCTGTTAGGTTAAGAATTTTCTCCTGTACTTCCAAACCATAGTTAGTAACATTAACGATTACCTTTCAGCCATTAAAATCATCTAAGTTCTCGGTGCCATTCTTGTATCTATAACACTGGTACTCATCAGGAGTTAAAGTGAACCGAGGTGGGTTGGCCGAGTACTTCAATCTGGCCAACCCATTCCCTGCCTTACCTTTGACAATATCTTTTGTTGGCACTCCAATATGTCCCATAAACATCACAAATGGTCCTTTTGTTCGATTAATTCCGTCGATATATATCCAAAATGTCCATTTATTTGGCGCATTTGATCCAGAAAAACACCGGTTCCAACTTGCGCAACTTGACTACAAAATATCTCAAAAGTGACCTGTAAACTTTGCCAAAACATTTCAAATTACTTTTGTAATACAACTTTAGGTATTTTTTTCTGTAAATAATAAATAAAATTGAAGACGGGATGATCTGTGTTCAATACAGGAGGAAAACAAACTGTAGCTAGCTTTCTGGTCATCCGCCTCTATCTAACAGTACACTACAAGTGACCCTCGTTCTGAAAAGGGCTACTTCTTCATTACACAAAGGAATAACCTCAACCAATTTCAAAAGACTGCTGACATCCAGTGGAAGCGGTAGAAACTGCAAGAAGGTCCCTTAGAAATTCGGATTCCCAATGAAACCTCATTGAAAAGAGAGTGACCTCAAAAAAAAATCTGAATCGTTTGTCCTCTGGGTTTCGCCTGCTAAATAAGTTCTGTTATACTCACAGACATGATTCAAACAGTTTTAGAAACTCGGGAGTCTTTTCTATCCAAATCTACTAATGTTATGCATATCTTATCTTCTGGGGATGAGTAGCAGGCAGTTGAATTTGGGCATGCATTTCATCCGGACGTGAAAATACTGACCCTGTCACCAAGAAGTTAACAGAACCTGGTATGGGCCTTCCCAACGGGGCTGCTTCCAGTCTATTCTCCTCAGGGACTGGATCCACACCCAGTCTCCTGGTTGGATTGAGTGAATCACCTTCTCCTGTAATTCACCTGTTGGACACAAAATCTTGGACATACGGGTTTGGTTAACAAACAGTCTTCTCATGTGTTCTGCTAGTATATCTTCAACTTCTATGTCTACCTGTTCTGGTCCCTAACTCTGGCCTTCTATTTGTTCTACCTGATTAGCTAAACTGTCATCCATTTTCAGCTATCTGTCTGTTGCTCTTTCTTATAACAGTCAGTATCAAATATTATAATATGGGTTGTTTCCAAATATTGACTAAATGTCTCACTGTCTCCCTGTCTGAACTCATGGATTTTAGAAACATCAGATGTCTATGGTAGTAATCTCTAAGGTTATTACATAGTTTGATTAAGGTTATCTCGATGCTCTCAATGATCCTGAATCACCACAGATGTCTTATATCCCTGTCCTGTTGGCTTAGAATAGGTTCTAAATACTTAACATACGTCTACCATTAATCCAAGGCTATGCCATTTCTTTCTTCTCATTGGTTCAATTACAAATATGTCAAAGAACTATAAACTCGTTCATAATTACCAATTACACAAATTACCATGAACTCAGTATTACAAATTACCTTAAATTCATTATCCAAATGGCCCTCCAATGAGGCTGATCAGACCACACTTACTATATTAGACAAATTAAAGAAAAAACATAATCAACGTTTTCTACATGTTGTATCCCAGATTCCCAGAACATTCCCATTATCTAAAGAATTCACGTGTTTAATTAAAACTCTGAAAATAAAACTTCTAATACTCCATATGTGTGTGTACCCCTTTAAGATATTGTGTCTAAAGGAAAAATGGAAATCTCCTCAAACCCAAAGGTTAAAAACAAACAAAACATTTCCAGACCTTTTCAATTTAGTAGAAATATGACTCTATCTCACTCGCCCCCTTCAAGATTACAGCCCCCAGAAAACATTTCCAAAGAGAGACAATGAAGCACTCCTTTTCCCAGAAAAAAACCCTTGGTCAGCATTCATTATACTACCCCGATTCAGAAACCCAGACCTTGACTACAAACAAAACCTAATAATAATGATATTTCCATTGTACTCTCTCCAATCATTAGTTTAGTCCTCAATGGTTATATGTACTTAATTGAACATGAGCTACCCCTGGAAACAATACTGTATTTTAAATCTATGAAATTCCCCTACTACTTGCCTAGTTTGGCCCAAGCTTGCTTTGCAACATTGAAACCCATTTAGTCTGTCTGCCATCAGTCTCTCAAAGTGCTTGATAGGAATACCCAGCCATTCGACACACACAACTGTGATTACCTTCTTATGGCTGCAGGGCCAGTATTGAGTAGCTTGGATGAAAGGTGCCCAGAGATGCCCAGAGTAAACGGCCTGCTCCTCAGTCCCAGTTGATAATATATGCATATTATTATTAGTATTGCATAGAAAACACTCTGTAATTTCTAAAACTGTTTGAATGATGTCTGTGAGTATAACAGAACACATATGGCAGGCAAAAACCTGAGAAGAAATCCAAAGAGGAAGTGGAAAATCTGAGGTTGGTCGATTTTCAACCCAGCCCCTATTGAATACACAGTGGGAAATTGGTTATGTTGCACTTCCTAAGGCTTCCACTAGATGTCAACCATCTTTAGAAACTTGAATGAGGCTGCTACTGTGATGTGGGGCCGGATGAGAGCTCTTTGAGTCAGTGGTCTAGCAGAGAGCCAGGTCCTGGTCATGCGCATTTCACATGATAGCGAACTGCGTTCCATGGCTTTTCTACAGACAATGGAATTCTCCGGTTGGAACGTTATTGAAGAGTTATGACAAAAACATCCTAAAGATTGATTCTATACTTAGTTTGAAATGTTTCTACAACCTGTAATATAACCTTTTGAAGTTTTCATCCGACGTTCGTCTGGACCTGCACGAGCATTTGGATTTGTGTACTAAACGCCCTAACAGAAGTAGCTACTTGGACATAAATAATGGACATTATCGAACAAATTATACATTTATTGTGGAACTAGGATTCCTGGGAGTGCATTCTGATGAAGATCATCAAAGGTAAGGGAATATTTATAATGTTATTTCTGATTTCTGTTGACTCCAACATGGTGGATAAAATAAAAAAATTCTGAGCTCCATTCTCAGATTATTGCATGGTTTTTTTCGTAAAGTTTTGTTGAAATCTGACACAGCGGTTGCATTAAGGAGAGGTATATCTATATTTCCATGTCGAACAATTGTATTTTCATCAACATTTATAATGAGTATTTCTGTAAAATGATGTGGCTCTCTGCCAAATCACTGGATGTTTTTGGAACTAGTGAACCTGCAATCCACTTTACTGACCTGACATTGTGCCACGTAATGGAAACAGAATATAATGTTAGAATACATTAACTTTCTGTTCCAATTCACGGGTGTTACCTAAACAATCAAACCAAGAATCAATAACCAGAAACTATCACAAAACCTTTATCCGACATCAGTCAATCCATCAGAATAAAAACACATTTCGATGGGCACAACTCTATCGCAATTATCTCTCCGCTATTATTTAGAATTCATTAGATTTAGGTAACTGTCTCTTCTATGATTCAGTAATTAAAATATGACTCCATTCTCAATAGGTTATACCAGCAGACCATTTAGGCAAGACAACGTATTACATCGAAATCGCTTCGCTATTATTTAGAATGAATTAGTCTTTCAATTGAACCTAAACAAGCTATTAAAATGTTCAGTTATTATCTCTCTGCATGTCCCCTTATCTTCTCTCGTCCTTTCCTCTCTTGACTCTTGTCAAGCTCTCTATCTCCTCCACAGAATTTAGGAATAATTACTGTTATGACTTTTGATAAGTTATTAGGTCTCACACGCACATAATTTTTTCCCTGCTGATATCCTTCTTGTAACCTTCTCTCACCCTTTCTCGACACTTGCCTTTTTGCTCCTACTACTCCTCTCGCTCTCTCATTTGCCTACATTCCCTTTTCTGTCTATCCCTAAACTGTCTCTGTCTGCTGTTCCTTGGTGGGGGCGTACAATCCTCTGCCATGTGGCCTGTTTTATCGCAGTTGTAGCACTTGCTGTTCTCGGGTTCTATCCTTTTTCTACTCTCCATGTTTCCCCCTTTCTTTTTAAAATCTTTCCTGCTCTTTCCTGGAATTTCCCCAAGAGGGACGATCAAATATTCTGCTCCTGTCTGTTCTTTCTTACTTTTCTTTCCTTAAGCCTCCTTTATGTTTCTCTACAATTATCTTGAGGTGATCTGCTTCTTTCTTTTCTATTCCTCCTCTGAGTCTGGCTGTAGGCGCCTGACCTTTTTCTCTCTGTTCTTCCTCCTTAGTAACTCCCTCTTTCTTGGCCCCCTCCTCTCTTTTTCTAGCTTCAGCCAGACAAATATGAGCGGTGTCGAGCCCTTCTGTCCGTTGCTCTTCTACCTTGTGGCCACAAACCTTATTTTGTGTAATCATTGCTTCCAGTTTTTCTATATTTAACCTTTCTAGCTCGACAACTTTCCCCTGATAAGGCAGTGTGCAAAATAAAAAACAGTTTTTTAGAAATATGTAACTTTCACACATTATAAATAAACCTGTTACAGATTCAGGTTCCCAGTTGGGAACCAACGTTAACTGGGACGTGGCGCATGGAACGCAAAAATATTCTTAGAAATATTTAACCTCCACACATTAACAAGTCCAATAGCTCAAATGAAAGATAAACACCTTGTTCATCTAGCCAGCAAGTCAGATTTCTAAAATGTTTTACGGTGAAAACATAGCACATATTTATGTCAAACCACCACCAAAAACACAGCTAATTTGAATTAGCCACGTTGAACAAAATATGCAATCAACAACCGCAGGATTAAAAGAAAAATAATTCACTAACCTTTTCAATATCTTCATCAGATGACAGTAATAGGACATGTTACACAGTACATTTATGTTTTTTTCAATAATATGCAATTTATATCCATAAATCTCTGTTTACAATGACGCCATGTTCAAAAAAATGCTACTCAGATGTCCAGAGAAATGATGATATCTGCCAGAGCTAACGTCAGATAACAAGCAATACACATCATAAACTTTGACTAAATATACATGTTCTACATATAGTTAGAAAGATACACTTCTTCCTAATGCAACCGCTGTGTTACATTTATTTTTAACGTTACAGAATTCGTTCACTAGGCTATAATATGAGACGGCGCTCAGAAATTAGCATTATGTCTCCTCTATCTCGGAGTCCACAGAAACCCATAATTAACACATAAATATTCCCTTACCTTTGATGTTCTTCGATCAGAAGTCGTGGAAGAAGTTATACTTACCAAAAACTGCGTTTGGTTTTCAAGTCTGTGTCTTTAGGTTATCAAACACGACAAATTCCGGTCGAAATGCAGGCAAAATTCTAGTTGATGCGCATCAAAACTTCAAAATTACATATTATATGTCGACTAAACTGGTCAAACTAAGTGCAGAATCGAGCTTTAGCATGTTTTAAACATAGAAAACAATCCTTAGCGTGAACAGACAAACCTACATCGTTTGGTGAATCTTGGAACAAAGAGAGCTCCGGACCAGACGTGCGCATGAAAGTGCATGTATTTTCGCGTGACCCGGAGGTTTCAGCCCGCCAAAACTCGAGGGAGCGCGCGATTCTCACAATGGCAGGCCCCACTGAAAGGGGACATCGCGCTGAAGAGATAGGAACTGTTCCCAGATCTGTAGCTGGTTGGGAAGGGTGGGGGCGATGACGTCAAAGTTGGCCCAACTTTTCTGTTGTCAAGAGAGAGTTTGGGAGAATGGATGCCCTGAGAGTTCTGCTTTACATAGAGACATAATTTGAACGGTTTTAGAAGCTTTAGAGTGTTTTCTATTCAATAATTATTATTATATGCATATATTAGCAATTTTTGACAGATTTTTTTTCTGTTTACTATGGGCACGCAATTCCTCCAAAGGGGGCAGTAGTCAGCCCTATCCTTAACAGGTTTTAAATTCACACGGGACACCGGATAAGACAGGAGAAGTACTCCAGATATAACAAACTGACCCTATCCCCCCGACACATAAACTACTGCAGCATAAATACTGGAGGCTGAGACAGGAGGGGTCAGGAGACACTGTGGCCCCATCCGATGATACCCCCGGACAGGGCCAAACAGGAAGGATATAACCCAACCCACTTTACCAAAGCACAGCCCGCACACCACTAGAGGGATATCTTCAACCAACAATTTACCATCCTGAGACAAGGCCGAGTATAGCCCACAAAGATCTCCGCCACGGCACAACCCAAGGAAGGGCGCCAACCCAGTTGTGGCTGCTTTGTGTGATGTATTGTTGTCTCTACCATCTTGAACTTTGTGCTGTTGACTGTGCCCAATAATGTTTCAACCATCTTTTGTGCTGCTACCATGTTGTGTTGCTACTATGTTGTTGTTATGTGTTGCTGCCTTGATATGTTGTTGTCTTAGGTCTCTCTTGTTGTGATGTATGTTTTGTCCTATATTTATTTTGCATTTCTGATTTTCTTTTATCCCAGTCCCCGCAAGAGGCCGTCATTGTAAGAGTTTGTTCTTAACTGACTTGCCTAATTAAGCAAAAATAAAAGAAAGTTAAAACTAGGTCATCAAATTAAGGCTTTAAGATATATGTAATGTGATGAAGATACATTTGATGAAAACCACAGGGTTCTTTTTAGAAAGAATTCAACGATGATGTCTCTGTTACTAAAACATACAATCATGGGTGGTAACTCTACAATTCACTCGAAAAGAAAAGGCACCATGGGAAATATGCAAATTAGGCTTTGGGTGTTAAAACAACACCCAAAAGAAGTTACTGTAACAGTGTTGTTGCATAACACTAATAGGAGTTAACTCTAGATTAACACTAGTGTTGAATAGAAATAAAACTGTGAGTGTTAATTACCCATAGTGATACATTTGACTAACACTTGCAAGTGTAATGCAGTGTAACATTCTCACTACACAGGGTTACATTAACACTCAAAATGTAACATTATAATCAGAGTACTTTTTAAACTCTTTAGTGGGACCATATGTTATCTGAGTAGTGTTGAAATTAACTCTTTAAGTGTTGATTTAACACTGCAAAATGTACTCTGTACTGGCAGGCTGTATTAAAGATCTGTTGATGAGTCCGTGCTCTGTCTGTGTGTGTGTGTGTGTGTGTGTGTGTGTGCGCGCGCAATATATTTGTCTGTATGTCTGTGTGTGACAGAAAGTTTACACAATACATGTGGTGTGTAAGTGTATTTCTGCTTGTGTGCATGTGCATCTGTGTTTTCGCCAGCGTGTGTGTATGTGTGTGCATCCCTGCCTATCTAGTATGGCTATGCTTCATGGTATATATGTGTGTGGATGCACATGCCTGCCGGAGTGTAGGCTACATGTTATATGTGTGTGTCAGTGAGATGGATGCTTGGTGCTCCAGAGGTATAATTGGATTCTGCAGGTGCCTCTGGGTTGGTCATTGATCTCTCCCCTGCAGCAGGCAGTCCTCTGTACTGTGGGGCTATAGTACTATGGGGAGGAGGCTGAGAGCTGAGTGACGTTATTGATTTTACCCTAGGCCCATCAGGAGAGGATGGACACGTGATCAACACTAATCCCTGCGGTCTGCTAAAGCAGGGTGCTGTAGAGAACCCTGAAATAGGTAGTATTCTAGGCAATTGGAAAATAGGAATTTGCTGTAGAGCCACCTAGGACAGAATAAAAAGGTCCGTAATGACACGAGGTATCTGCAGTACCAATGTAAACTAGCTAATATTGAGATCTAAATACAACCTGATCAAGAATATATTAGAAGGTCCGTAATGACAGAAATAATGGAAACCTAATATAGCGGAGTGAGTTACAAGATGTTAACGTCAAAAGAACAAGGAACAGAACAATAGGCTGCTGACTAGGGATTTACGACCACTGGAAAATAGCTTATAGGTTGTATACGGGTGAGACCTAATATCCAGTCAAAAGTCATAAGGAACAACTGTCAGGGTTTTCCTAGGAGTCCGAGAAGGCGAGAAGGATGGGAGGACCAATATGTGGCGTGGTAAGTTTCCATGGTTCTTTTAATAAGAAAATCTCAACATGAACACAACTACAAAACAAGAAGCGTGAAAACAGTCCCGTGTGGCACAAACACTGACACAGGAAACAATCACCCACAAAATACCCAAAGAATATGGCTGCCTAAATATGGCTCCCAATCAGAGACAACGATAAACACCTGTCTCTAATTGAGAACCAATCCAGGCAACCATAGACTTACCTAGACACCTAAAAGAACACAACCCCATAAATCTACAAAAAACCCTAGACAAGACTAAACACATAAATCACCCATGTCACACCCAGGCCTAACCAAAATAATAAAGAAAACAAAGATAACTAAGGCCAGGGCATGACAACAACTAAGAATAAGTAGAACTTATAGTCTTATAAAGTGTGAGATCTAAATAATATATCAGGATTCATACAAATAATTATTGTAAAATTCTAGTAAAGATTAACGGGAGGTATTTATCAACATACGTTAAGTATAATGACGGTAAAAAGCTCATACACATAGATTGTAAAAAACAAAAAGTACGAAACATGGGTAGTAAATCCTCTAGAGGGAATCCCGGAATTAACGGGAGATGAGAAATATATGCAGGGGAAAGATAAGAGGAACATCTATTTTGGCCCGAAATGGAGGAAAAAGTACGAATTTGACAGACTTTTAACCTTTTTGGGATAGGGGGCTGCCTTCTACTCTGTCCCAGATGCTAATATATGCATATTATTATTAGTATTGGATAGAAAACACTCTGAAGTTTCTAAAACTGTGAATAATGTCTGTGAGTATAACATATGGGGTGGCAGGGTAGCCTAGTGGTTAGAGAGTTGGACTAGTTACTGAAAGGTTGCAAGTTCAAATCCCCGAGATAACAAGGTACAAATCTGTCGTTCTGCCCCTGAACAGGCAGTTAACCCACTGTTCCTAGGCTGTCAAAAAATTGAAAATAAGAATTTGTTCTTAACTGACTTGCCTAGTTGAAAAAATAAAAAACTCATATGGCAGGGGAAAACCTGAGAAATATCCTACCAGGAATTGGGACAACTGACGTTTGTAGTTTTTCAAACCTACCAAGTACACATTGAGATATGGATGGGGTTGCACTTCCTAGGGTTTCCACTAGATGTCAACTGTCTTTTGAAAGTTGAATGAGGATTCTACTATAAAGGGGGCTCATGAGACCTGTTTGAGTCAGTGGTCTGGCATAGTGCCTCGGTCTCATGACGCGCACTCCCGACAGAGTTACCTTGCGTTCCAGTGCTTTTTCTGTAGACAGGAATTCTCCAGTGGTAACATTATTGATGTTTTATGTTAAACACATCCTAACGATTGATTCCATACATCGTTTGACATGTTTCTAAAGGACTGTAACGGAACTTTTCGAGTTTTTGTATGGATAAAATGCTCGCGCCTCATGAAGATGGATTACTGGGCTGAACACGCTAACAACAAGTGAATATTTGGACATGAATGATTGAACTTTATGGAACAAATCAGTAATTTATTGTCGAACTGGGATTCCTGGGAGTGCCTTCTGATGAAGATTATCAAAGGTAACACGGAACCCAAACCGGCTACGCGCATGCGCCATCGTGCGCTATCGTGCGCTATCGTGCATAAATGTATTTTGCCCCCCCACACCAAACGCGATCACAACACGCAGGTTAAAATATCAAGACAAACTCTGAACCAATGACATTCATTTGGGTACAGGTCGAAAATCATTAACTTCTTGCGTCGAGCAATCCCGTATCCGGGAGCATAATCATAGCCTCAAGCTCATTACCATAACACAACGTTAACTATTCATGAAAATCGCAAATGAAATGAAATAAATATATTGGCTCACAAGCTTATCCTTTTGTTAACAACACTGTCATCTCAGATTTTGAAAATATGCTTTTAGACCATAGCTACACAAGCATTTGTGTAAGAGTATTGATAGCTAGCATAGCATTAAGCCTAGCATTCAGCAGGCAACATTTTCACAAAAACAAGAAAAGCATTCAAATAAAATCATTTACCTTTGAAGAACTTCGGATGTTTTCAATGAGGAGACTCTCAGTTAGATAGCAAATGTTCAGTTTTTCCAAAAATATTATTTGTGTAGGAGAAATCGCTCCGTTTTGTTCATCACGTTTGGCTAAGAAAAACCCTCGAAAATTCAGTCATTACAACGCCAAACTTTTTTCCAAATTAACTAAAAAAAAATAAAAACTTATAAAAATACCGAACGGTTCCGTATTTCACTGAAATAATAAACATAGAAACATGGCAAACGTTGTTTAGAATCAATCCTCAAGGTGTTTTTCACATATCTATTCGATGATAAATCATTCGTGGCAGTTTGGTTTCCCCTCTGAACCAAATGGAAAAATGCACGCAGCTGGAAATTACGCAATAATTTTGACGGAGGACACCAAGCGGGCACCTGGTAAATGTAGTCTCTCTTATGGTCAATCTTCCAATGATATGCCTACAAATACGTCACAATGCTGCAGACACCTTGGGGAAAGGACAGAAAGTGTAGGCTCATGGCGCATTCACAGCCATATAAGGAGACATTGGAACACAGCGCATTCAAAATCTGGGGCACTTCCTGTATGAAATTTCATCTTGGTTTCGCCTGTAGCATTAGTTCTGTGGCACTCACAGACAGTGTTTTCTTTCCAAAGCTGTCAATTATATGCATAGTCGAGCATCTTTTCGTGACAAAATATCTTAAAACGGGAATGTTTTTCTATCCAAAAATTAAAAGAGCGCCCCCTATATCGAAGAAGTTAAACATGTATGGCAATTTAGCGTTAATTTGTCAGATTTAGCTAGCTTGCTGTTGCTAGCTAATTTGTCCCGGGATATAAACATTGAGTTGTTATTTCACCTGAAATGCACAAGGACCTCTATTCCGACAATTAATCCACACATAAAACGGGCAACCGAATCGCTTCTAGTCATCTCTCCTCCTTCCAGGCTTTTTCATCCGTTAACCTCTTGAAATCTAGGGGGCACTATTTTTATTTTCAACATAAAGGTGTGAAACTACGGCAAAATCCTGTAGACACCTTGGGGAATACATAGAAAAAGGAATCTGGTTGATAGCCCATCCACTGCTCAGTAGGGACGCATCGGAACGCAGAGCTTTCAAAACATGAGTCACTTCCGGATTGGATTTTTCTCAGGCTTTCACCTGCAATATCAGTTCTGTTATACTCACACACAATATTTTTAAAGTTTTGGAAACTTTATAGTCTTTTCTATCCTAAGCTGTCACTTATATGCATATTCTAGCATCTTGTCCTGACAAAATAGCCCGTTTACTTTGGGAACGTTATTTTTCCAAAAATGAAAATACTGCCCCCTAGTTACAAGAAGATAAAATCCTCTTACAGCTACCCCCCTACTTTTTTCAATTTCTGCCTGAAGACATACCCAAATCTAACTGCCTGTAGCTCAGGCCCAGGACCAAGGATATGCATATTCTTGGTTTCATTTGAAAGAAAACACTCTGAAGTTTGTATAAATGTGAATTGAATGTAGGAGAATATAACACAATAAATCTGGTTTAGATAATACAATGAAACAAAAAAACGTTTTTTCATTTTTATTGTTGTATCATCATCTTTAAAATGAACAAGACAAAACAAACATTCAGATAGGATGATGGGGACAATTTCAGTGAAAACCATAAGAGGGCAACAGTACAGTAGATTCAGAATGATAACTTCCAAAATGATGTTTCATTTTGCAAAGAACACAGCGATGCCTCCATGCTGTGCACTTTTGGCCCTGAGGCACATCCATGCCTGGAGAAATACATTTGGGCAGATGAACACCACATGTGGCAGGAGCTGGATGAACCAGCTTCCGTGGGGGATGGACACCTTGGCACTGGGGGCTCCCATTCGGAGTCAGTGTCACTGTGAAAGAAAATGTTCAGTTAGAATAGTTTCACATATGAGCCCTGTATCAACAGGTATAATAAACAGATATATATAGAGTACAGGGAACATAAGGTTGAATATATTATTATAGACCTGCTAGATCTACTGTCTCATTTATATTATGACAGACCAGCTAGATCTACTGTCTATTTTATATTAGGACATTTCAGCTAGATCTACTGTCTCTATTATATTATGACAGACCAGCTAGATTTACTGTCTTTATTATATTACAACAGACCAGCTGTATCTACTGTCTCCATTTCACTTTGGCCATTGTTGTGGGCCTGCCCTCCCCTCAACAGCCTCAAATTGTCACGTTCTGACCTTTATTTCCTTTGTTTTGTCATTATTTAGTATGGTCAGGGCGTGAGTTGGGGTGGGCAGTCTATGTTTGTTTTTCTATGATTTGGGTATTTCTATGTTTCGGCCTAGTATGGTTCTCAATCAGAGGCAGGTGTCATTAGTTCTCTCTGATTGAGAATCATACTTAGGTAGCCTGGGTTTCACTGTGTTTGTGGGTGATTGTTCCTGTCTCTGTGTTTTGCACCAGATAGGGCTGTTTTGGGTTTTCACGTTTCTTGTTTTTGTTAGTTTGTTCATGTGAAGTGATTTATTAAAACATGAATCAAAATAACCCCGCTGCGCTTTGGTCTGCCTCTCCGTCAATGGAAGAAATCCCTTACACAAATAGGCTATTTCATGTGGGGCGGCAGACAAACGCATGTCACATTTCATTACATTACATTTTTATATATTGCTACTAAATTTTTTAAAATCACAAATAATATTTATATTATTAATTTCAAACGACGGCATTAGCATGAGAAGAACTAACAGTCCAAAACGATGTCCTCTCCGTTCAAAAAATATTCCTCCATTTGAGAATCGCTAAATGAATCGTCCTCCAACAATCTCTGTCTCACTTTCCCGAACAATTTCTTCTAAAATTGTGTGTACCTCTGTATATCTAGACTTAGATTTATCTTTCCCTGACTTAGTCGCCGTACTGATTGATATATAAACAGCTGAAGATGCGCTTTACCAAAACAATGCTGTGCGTAACATGCATGGCTCCTTCCGGTATGAATCTTCAATAGCGAATGACCCTCTTTAGGAGTTTACTACATGTGTTGGTCTTCCAACACATAAACATGACATATTGCCTTTTACCTCAGCTCATTGGCTATCTACCCATCTAGATTTCAAGATGATCAGTGGTCATTGGGTTAAAATAGTCAATCAACGAAACAGCGGTCATATCATTGGTGGACAATGATGTCATTACTTGTTGTCTTCAAATCAGTTTCTTTCAGTCAATACGTCCCGCGAAATGACCCATCACGTTTGGTTGTGTTACAAACAAACCAGTTGATTGCAATGAAACCAAACAGGCTGGAAAAGTCACGTTTAGTGTATGTATTTACATCGAATGTATCGTCGAAAATGGAAGGAGACGGAATTCACGACACAAGCGCTTCACAATGTTTCGTGTTAGGCTATAAAAATGGATTTTATCAAAGAAAAGACCATTCATTGTGTAACAATGAGCATTGGGATTGCAAACAGAGGAATATCATCAAAGGTAAACTATTTATTTTATTGCAATTTGTGATGTTACGCCTGTGCTGGTTGAAATAGTTATTTTTTATGGGTCTTTGTTCTCAGATAATCGCATCGTATTCTTTCGCAGTAAATCCTTTTTTAAATCTGACAACGCAGTTGGATTAGCAAGATTCTAGGCTTTCAACCCACCCTTTTGACCCAACACTTGTATTTTCATGAATGTTTAATATGACTATTTATGCAGCGATCACCGTATGTTGTCGAATTTAATCCCGGTTCGGTGCGCAGAGAGGTTAACAAGATGTTTATCTTTCATTTGTTGTGTTGGACTTCTTAATGTGTGAAAGTTACATATTTCCCCAAAAGATTTTTGAATTTTGCGCGCTGCCTTTTCAGCGGAATGTTGTCGAGATGCGCTAGAAAGGTTAAAAGCTTAACTTCTTGTTAATCCAACCGCGTTGTCAGATTTCAAAAAGGCTTTACCGCGAAAGCATACCATGCGATTATCTGAGGACAGTGCCCCACACATAAAAGCATTAAAAACATTTTCCAAACCAGCAGAGGAGTCACAAAAGTCAAAAACTACAGATTCTAGCTCATTTGTCAAAAAATAAGCCTGAAACCCTTTCTAAAGACTGTTGACATCTAGTGGATGCCATATGAACTGCAATCTGGGAGGATTTCCTTTGATTTTCTCATAGCCAGGCATTTTAATGGTGGTCACCTAAAAAATAACTTATACAATGGGTTAAAGTTATATATAGTAACCCTAGGTGTAAAATAATAAATAATGGCTACTCAGAAATAACTGTCGGCATATCTATTTATTGTAGCCATCGAAATGTTAGCTATTAAAATCAGGCCCAACAATAATATAGAGGGGCTAGAAATGCAGGGCTTAAAAACAATGGTGTCATTGTACGCTGATGACTAAATTTCCTCTTAAATCCGCTATCAGGATCCCTGCATAGAGGATCTAGATAATTTTTTTAACCTTTCTCTATTGGTTCGCAAAAAAATAACAGTATTACATTACGATGTACTTTACCAAAAAAATTGTCTGATGGTGAAGTGGACATACTCTGTATTCATATCCCTACAGAAATAAAGGAACTTTATTACGCAGAGTTTCAACAGAAAGTTCGCAAAAATTGCTGCCATGAAAAGGTAAATACCTGTCTATTTGTGGCAAAATCACACTAAATTAAGTATTTAGTCATATCCCAGTTAACCCATTTACTTATGGCCCTGCCTGCGCTGAACAACTTGTCTTTTAAATGATTTGAGCAAAAAATACTTAACTTGATTTGAAACGGCAAGCTAGACAAATTGCAACGTGCATATTTCTATAATGAATATGAATTCGGGGGGCTAAAATTATTTAATATTAAAGCATTAAACCTCTCCCTGAAAGCATCAATCACAATTACATCCAGTAGATTAGTAAGAATGGTTCACCCCTTGTTAACAAAAATTACCCTTTTCCCTTAATACAACCCTTCACTTTCAGTTAAAATATCGCCCTTTCTAAAACAAAACAGGTGATGGACAGCTGATGAAACTGAGGGTTTGCACAACTGAAGAATTTCTGCATAAACTGTCAGAAACCATCCCAGGGAAGCTCATCTGCGTGCTCGTCGTCCTCACCGATTTCAGCGGGAAAATGCTCGGCACTGGCACCCCGCTGGAGTTGTGTACGCTTTGCGAATGAATCCTGGTTTCAAATGTGCCGGGTAGATGGTAGACAGCATGTGGGCGAGAGGTTTGATGATGTCAACGTTGTGAACAGAGTGCCCCATGGTGGTGGTGGAGTTATAGTATGGGCAAGCATAAGCTGTGGACAACGAACACAATTGCATTTTATCGATGGCAATTTGAATGCACAGAGATACAGTGAGATCCTGAGGTCCATTGGTCGTGCCATTCATCCGTCTCCATCACCTGATGTTTCAGCATGATAATGCACGGCCCCCAAGTCACAAGGATCTGTACACAATTCCTGAAAGCTGAAAATGTCCCAGTTCTTCCATGGCCAGCATACTCACCAGACATGTCCTTTATTGAGCATGTTTTAGGATGCTCTGGGTCGACAGCGTGTTCCAGATCGCACCAAAGTCCAGCTACTTCACACAGCCATTGAAGAGGAATGGGACAACATTCCACAGGCCACAATCAACAGCTTGATTCTGCCTGCCTCCTATGCACAGGAGATGTGTTGCAAATGGTGGTCACACCAGATATGGACCGGTTTTCTGATCTAAAAGCCCGAAACAATTTTTTACACTTCACAGATCTTGCAATTCAAAATCAAATAGCAAAATAATAGTTTGTATGACCTTCTTAAAACATTTCCATATAACCTAGTATAACCCCCCTCCCTTGGTATGAACTTCGAAAAATAACTTAGCTTAGTTTAGTAGAACCCCCCGGCTTATACCAGGCTTATACTCTTATGGGTTAAAGACATCTGTCTGTGTCCAGTGGCCACCCGCACATCAACATCAACCCTGACCTGTTTCACCTGTCCTTGTTATTGTCTCCACCCCCTCCAGATGTTGTTTGTTTTCCCCAGTGTATTTATCCCTATGTTTCCTGTCTCTCTGTGTCAGTTCGCCTTGTATGTTTCAAGTCAACCAGCGGTTTTTCCCGTACTACTGCCTTTGCTATTCTCCTTTTCTAGTCCTCCCGGTTTTGACCCTTGAATGTTTCTGGACTTTGTACCCGCCTGCCTGACCATTCTGCCTGCCTTGACTTTGAGCCTGTCTGCCACTCTGTACCTCCTGGACTCTGAACTGGTTAGATCTTTTGACCCCATCCACGACCATTCTCTTGGCCACTGCTTTTTGAACTATTAAACATCTTAAACTCCATCCATCTGCCTCCTGTGTCTGCATCTGGGTCTTGCCTTGTGTCATGATGTCAACAAGTCCTTATATTTTGAGGTTTCTCTATGACTGTCAACACAATGCTGTCACACACCGATGCTCTTTTCCCAGACACTGATATAATATATGTTGACTATTACCCACAACTTCCTCCTTCGTCAGAATTAACATAATAGATATTGTCAGGTGAAAATGTGCAGTGTCACAGTGATTTAGTTTGTGCAGCCGGCTGAAATAATAGAGGAACATTCACTTATGGAGCAGAGGATGACATGGCACTGTGCCAAGCGTACATAGCAAATTTGCCCAGTGTGATCTTTCGGTGTAACATTTCTAGTGTTGATTCCGGAGTTAAATTTGCTCGGTTAGAGTGAAATTTACATTCAGTAGTGTAAAATAACCCCCAGTGTTGGTCGTAAAACTTCATCAGGCTAGTGTCCTTTTTTTCTCAATTTCCGCCTGACTGACGTGCCCAAAGTAAACTGCCTGTTACTCAGGCCCCGAAGCCAGGATATGCATATAATTGGTACCATTGGAAAGAAAACACTTTGAAGTTTGTAGAAATGTTAAAAATAATGTAGGAGACTATAACACAATAGATATGGTAGGAGAAAATCCAAAGAAAAATCCAAAGAAAAACAAGGCTCTCTTTAGAGTATAAAAAAAAGTATAGGGACATAATGAAATCTAGCTCCCAGTATGCAATTCCTATGGCTTCCACAGGATGTCAGCACGATATGTTCAAGGTTTCAGACTTGTTTCTTCCAAAACGAGTAAGAAATAGGAGTTTTAGTACTGGGACACGGTATTGGAAATTCGTGTTTGGGCGTGCAATGAAGACAAGATGCATCTGCTAATATCGGTTTCCTATTGAACATACTTCTTTCCATATTAAACAGTTAACAAAGTTTAGTGGTAGATTTTTGGATTCCTTCCTCTGCATGTTGAACGAGTGGATTACTCAAATCGATGGCACCAACTAAACAGACTTTTTGGGATATAAAGAAGGATTTTATCTAACAAAACGACACTATATGTTATCGCTGGGACCCTGTGGATGACAAATCAGAGGGAGATTTTCAAAAAAGTAAGTGAATATTTAATCGCTATTTGTGAATTTATGAAACCTGTGCTGGTGGAAAAATATTTTGACGTAGGACGCCATCCTCAAACAATTGCATTGCACGCTTTAGCTGTAATGGCTACTGTAAATCAGACAGTACAGTTAGATTAACAATAATTGAAGCTTTTAACCAATGTAAGACACTTGTATGTACCTAAATGTGTAATATCCAGAATTTGTATTATTATTTATTTGAATTACGCGCCCTCCAGTATCCCCGGAAGTTGTCCCGCTAGTGGGACGCAAAACCCTAAGAAGTTTTTTAATAACCAAAGTTATTATTTTACACTGTGGAGAGAAAAACAGTCCCATCAAAACCATGCCGATCATTTTCACATTTCCTGGCATGCTATGCAGGTTAATTTTATTTGGATTTTAGGGGGGGAGAGGGATTGTTTTTAATGTCTGTGTTTTTGCATATACATTGATTGAATAATCTTATGCTACACAAAGATAAATAGCATGTATTTTTAACTAATCCAATCAGTTGGATTTATTGCACCCGTTATTGAAATGGTTGTTCCAGTTTACCTTACCAGAGTTCCTAACCCTTGTAGTTATTCTGAATGCATGTTGCGGGTGAATAAAATGTCTGGATTTCAAAAAGAGTTACACATCAATTCACCAGCCAGTATAATGTGACTTGAAGGCCTGATGTGTAACACCACTGTATTACTGACTCAGCCATGCCTCCTTGCCCATCCAACATTTCCTCATCTCCCACCCCTTCTAAAGCGACTATCCCTGATGCTTCTCCTTCTTTTTCCCCGCCCCGCTACAACGTTTCTACCTGCAGGCAGTCAGAGTCTGAGGTGAAAGAGGAGCTCCTGAAACTTGACACCAAAAAAACATCTGGGTCAGATGGTTTAGACACATTCTTCTTTAAGGTTTCTGCCCCTATCATCGCTGAGCTTATGTCAGACCTTTTTAACCTGTCTCTCCTTTATGGGAAGGTTCACATTGCTTGGAAGGAAACCACGGTTGGTCCTTTATTTAAAGGGGGAGTGGAAGCTGATCCTAACTGTTATAGGCCTATTTCTATTTTGCCCTGTTTATCAAAAGTGTTGGAAAAACTTGTCAATAATCAACTGACTGACTTTCATGATGTCTATAGTATTCTCTCAGGTATGCAGTCTGGTTTCTCCTCAGGTTATGGATGTGTCACTGCAACCTTTAAGGTCCTCAATGATGTCACCATTGCCCTTGCTGATATTTTTATTGACTTGGCAAAAGCTTTTGATACAGTAGACCATTCCATTCTTGAAGGGGCGGCTAAGGAGTATTGGTGTCTCTGAGGGGTCTTTGGCCTGGTTTGCTAACTACCTCTCTCAAAGAGTGCAGTGTATAAAGTCAGAAAATCTGCTTTCTCAGCCACTGCCTGTCACCAAGGGAGTACCCAAAGGCTTAATCCTAGGCCCCACACTCTTCTCAATTTAGATCAACAACATAGCTCAGGTAGTAGAAAACGTATCCTAGATCAGCAATACTACAATAAGACACTTGATGAATACAGACCTTGATTCATTGTTGAGTTCAGTTCTTGTGAATATCCATTTATATGCAAATGATCCAGTCATATACTCAGGTGGCCCCTCACGGATTTTGTGTTTAATGCTCTATAACAACAACGACATTCTTAGTGTCCAACAAATTTTCTCTACCCTTAACTTTGTTCTGAACACCTCCAAAACAAAGGTCATGTGGTTTGGTAAGAAGAATGCCTCCACACAAGTGTGATTACTACCTCTGTGGGTTTAGAGCTTGAGGTAGTCACCTCATACAAGTACTTCGCAGTATGTTTAGACAGTACACTGTCCTCTCAGCACATATCAAAGCTGCAGGCTAAATTTAAATCTCCACTTGGTTTCCTGTATCGTAATCACTCCTCTTTTACCCCAGCTGCCAAACTAACCCTGATTCAGATGACCATCCCACCCATGTTAGATTACGGAGACGTAATTTATATATCAGAAAGTAAAGGTGATCTCGAGCGGCTAGATGTTCTTTACCATTTGACCATCAGATCCTTATGCTCCTTATAGGACATATCGCTGTACTCTATACTCCACTGTAAACTGGTCATCTTGCATACCAGTCGCAAAACCAACTGGTTGATGCTTATGTATAAAACCCTCTTAGACCTCACTCCCCCCTATATGAGATATCTACTGCAGCCCTCATCCTCCACATACAACACCCGTTCTTCCAATCACATTCAGTTAAAGGTCCCCAAAGCACACACATCACTGAGTCGCTCCTCTTTTCAGTTCGCTGAAGCTAGCGACTGGAACGAGCTGCAGCAACCACTCAAACTGGACAGTTTTATCTCAATCTCTTCATTCAAAGACTCAATCATAGACACTCTTACAGATAAATCAAATAAAATGTATTTATATAGCCCTTCGTACATCAGCTGATATCTCAACGTGCTGTACAGAAACCCAGCCTAAAACCCCAAACAGCAAGCAATGCAGGTGTAGAAGCACGGTGGCTAGGAAAAACTCCCTAGAAAGGCCAAAACCTAGGAAGAAACCTAGAGAGGAACCAGGCTATGAGGGGTGGCCAGTCCTCTTCTGGCTGTGCCGGGTGGAGATTATAACAGAACATTATAACAGAACATACATATGTTCATAAATGACCAACATGGTCAAATAATAATAATCACAGGCAGAAGAGTTGAAACTGGAGCAGCAGCACAGCCAGGTGGGCTGGGGACAGCAAGGAGTCATCATCATGCCAGGTAGTCCTGAGGTATGGTCCTAGGGCTCAGGTCCTCCGAGAGAAAGAAAGAGAGAAAGAGAGAATTAGAGAGAGCATACTTATTAATCTACCCATCTTGTCCAATCTCAAAAATGCTTTACAGCTAAAGCACAACATATAAAACACAGCCATTTTTCCAGCCAAAGATAGGAGTCACAAAAAGCAGAAATATAGATCAAATTAATCACTAACCTTTGATGATTTTCATCTGATGACACTCATAGGACATCATGTTACACAATAAATGTATGTTTTGTTCAATAATGTACATATTTATATCCAAAAATCTCAGTTTACATCCAAAACATCCGGTGATTTTGCAGAAATACTCATAATAAACATTGATAAAATATACTAGTGTTATTCACAGAATTAAAGATAGACTTCTCCTTAATGTGTCAGATTTTAAAAAACTTTACGGAAAAAGCATAATCTGAGAATGGCACTCAGAGCTCAAAACAGCCAGAAGAATATCATTTTGGAATCAACAAAGTGAGAAACAACACCATGGCTAGGCCATTTTTATTAAAAACCATAATTTTTTCAGTGGAAACTGAATCCAGTAACAAGTCAATGTGATTCTGAACAGCACTTTTCATGTGCAAATGCACAAGAGAAACTGCAGCATGATGCCTACTCCCTGCAAAATTATTCAAATCCTCTTTGACAATGGCCCTCTGACTGAAGCTGTCACGGTGGGCTCTGCTCACAGCTCCTCCAAATTGGCAGAGGAGGCAAATTGCCAGCGTGATGGCAACTGAGGTGGTCTGAGGCGACCGTCGTAGCTTGGCTGCTCATTTTGCGATGGAATGTCTCATGTGATTTCAGGGCTTCAATGGGCATCATTTTTGTTTGATTGTTTGCTTTAGTGGCAAAGGGTCTTTGAAAAGAAACTATTCTACTATTCTACTATTGCTTCAGCAGTGAATAACTCATTTACATGACATTGGCCATCGTTAGTCGTTTTTTGGATCTTTTGACCTAGCCAGGCTGTCTGCAAGTGTCTTCTTTTGCAGAGAAAGGAATGATGACAATCTCACCCAAAATAACATGGTGGGAGTCACAGAAAGGAGAAGTCACAATGACGTTTTTCACCCCAATCAGTAACATTTTTCTCTCCAAAGGTGTAATTTCATCTGTGAATGTCTCATCAAAGTCTCATCTCAGACAGACACCTCTGACAGTGTAGCACACACACACACACACACGCACACACACACACACGCACACACACACACACACACACACACACACACACACACACACACACACACACACACACACACACACACACACACACACACACACACACACACACACGTATACCAGGAGGTATTCTACCGTGTCTGTTCAACACTTGGTATTCAGAAGGCTTCCTCTCCGTTCCCCATTTCCCATTTACAGCCCTCCTCTTTGTTAATGGAGCCTGTGAGTCTGTCTGCCACACCTTACTGGGATATACTGTCAAGTTATACTGTCTGGTCTAAACTGGGAGACACATCTGATGTCTTACTGTAGCCGCAATATATGAGCAAGAGAGGGTGAGGGAGACAGAGAGAGCGAGTATAGAGAGAAGAAGATAAATATATGTTGGGAGTGTGTGTTTACGAGAGTGAGAAGCCCTGTGGTTGAAAACCAACTGATTCAATTTGTGGCTTACCAACTGATACAATATTCCCCAATAAATAATAAATAACTTCACATAAAAACACACCTGGTGTATACATAAACCTCATACTCAATCACAGACAGGCTTGTCGAGTTTAAACTGTAAATGTAATCTGCTATTTCCCTAACAAACCTTCCAATTCCAGCTGTTCAAAAAATCGGCTGTCAACAGGAGTGTCTACTCCTGTCTATCCCCCTCTCACTCTCTCTGCGGTGGTGCAGTAGTAGGATGAGAGGAGATGGAGTTGTGACACCTGCAGTCTGTTGCGCCTCAGATCTCTAGTGAAGTAGTGGATTACTGTCTACATGATAGGAGGGATTAAATGGCGGACAGCCACTTGGTCTGTCATGCCAACTCACTCAACATCAGCCCCCATAACACAACATCCAAGTCATCTGTGTCTGGGTATAGGACTAGAGCTTTGTGATTTCTGTCTATAAATGAACTGCGCTCTACAAATACAATGTATTATTTGTATTAGAGTTGGCCTAGAGCAAAATTCAATTGTGTGATGCTGTCTAAAGGCAGCTAAATATAATACAGATACTGTGCTATATTGTATGCTACATTTATTTATTTTACGTTGCAGTCAGTCTTTTACAATTATTACATGTCACTCAGTGCAATGTTACCAAATTAAAAGCTTGATCTTCGAAAAAAAAAAAAGTATGCATCTTTGAAATACTTTTCACATACAAACTTTATACAGGTAACTGACAAAATAATGGAAACACTTGAGCAAAAGAAGGACACAGAGTTTATTGAAAACAGGTTCTTCCATACAGCTGTGGTTCCTGAGTTCATTTAGCAAATAACATCTCATGCTTAGGGTCATGTATAAAAATGCGGGGCAGGTCATTACTTGGACCATTATTTTGGCTCTCATGACTATGACTATCCATAGGACATGGAAACGAGGTCAACAATATGCCATGGCCATCTCAGTCACCATATCTCAACCCAATTGAATGCTTCAGGACGATTCAGCACATTTTCCAATACCATCAACAAAACACCAATTTACGGAAATTCTCATGGAAGAATGGTGTCGCATCCCTCAAATAGAGTTCCAGACACTTGTAGAATCTATGCCAAGGTGCACTGAAGCTGTTCTGGCTCAACGCCCTTAAGACACTTTTTGCTGGTGTTTCCTTTATTTTGGCAGTTATCAGTATGTCGGCAATAACATGGTCACTGTGGTAGAACGTTTCTTTTGATTGGAGATTTAGTGCATTTATCATAAATCCCATCATCAGGTAGTGTAATTTCAGATTCAGATTATTATGGAAATAATTATTCTTGCAAAGCATTTAAACGTTTAAATCAAACTATTAAATGAATGTGACTATTCACAGTAATCGTATTATTGTGTGCATACTCAGTGCCGGCCGAGTTTCTATTGGTCAGTCCCCGAGATCGGCTCGTAACATCAGCCACACGACTCAATAAAGGCTCAACATTTCATATACTGCCATAACTTTGTCCGAGCCTACGACCGCACGTAGTGGTACTTAACCGGCACACCTAGACCCTGTCACGCTGAATGAGCCAAGACGTCAAATCAAATGTTTTTGTTTTTGTCACATACACATGGTTAGCAGATGTTAATGCGAGTGTAGCGAAATGCTTGTGCTTCTAGTTCCGACAATGCAGTAATAACCAACGAGTAATCTAACTAACAATTCTAAAACTACTACCTTATACACACAAGTGTAAAGGGATAAAGAATATGTACATAAAGATATATGAATGAGTGATGGTACAGAGCGGCATAGGCAAGATGCAGTAGATGGTATCGAGTACAGTATATACATATGAGATGATTATGTAAACAAAGTGGCATAGTTTAAAGTGGCTAGTGATACATGTATTACATAAAAATGCAGTAGATGATATAGAGTACAGTAAATACGTATACATATGAGATTAATAATGTAGGGTATGTAAACATTATATTAAGTAGCATTGTTTAAAGTGGCTAGTGATATATTTTACATCAATTCCCATTATTAAAGTGGCTGGAGTTGAGTCAGTGTGTTGGCAGCAGCCACTCAATGTTAGTGGTGGCTGTTTAACAGTCTGATGGCCTTGAGATAGAAGCTGTTTTTCAGTCTCTCGGTCCCAGCTTTGATGCACCTGTACTGACCTCGCCTTCTGGATGATAGCGGGGTGAACAGGCAGTGGCTCAGGTGGTTGTTGTCCTTGATGATCTTTATGGCCTTCCTGTGACATCGGGTGGTGTAGGTGTCCTGGAGGGCAGGTAGTTTGCCCCCGGTGATGTGTTTTGCAGACCTCACTACCCTCTGGAGAGCCTTACGGTTGTGGGCGGAGCAGTTGCCGTACCAGGCGGTGATACAGCCCGACAGGATGCTCTCGATTGTGCATCTGTAGAAGTTTGTGAGTGCTTTTGGTGACAAACCAAATTTCTTCAGCCTCCTGAGGTTGAAGAGGCGCTGCTGCGCCTTCTTCACGATGCTGTCTGTGTGGGTGGACCAATTCAGTTTGTCTGTGATGTGTACGCCGAGGAACTTAAAACTTACTACCTTCTCCACTACTGTTCCATCGGTGTGGATAGGGGGGTGTTCCCTCTGCTGTTTCCTGAAGTCCACAATCATCTCTTTAGTTTTGTTGACGTTGAGTGTGAGGTTATTTTCCTGACACCACACTCTCGTTTATGTAAAAAAAAGTTAAGTAGTACCTTGAAGCTCAAACTCTCACTACATCCCACCTCATCCACTCACCTAAGCTCTTGTGTCTCACTGTGTACCACCACTCTAGAAATCATCTTTCAGACTTTCATAAATGTAAGGCTTTGTCAGGTTGTGAAAAGTACCCATCACGACACATGTCTTTGCCTGTCCATCTTTCTTTTTTTTCAGCCCTCATTTACGCTGTTTTGTTCCCTCTTTCTTTCTTTGTGGTAGCTGTGATTTTAATTAGGCTCAAATAAAATATGTAACTGAGTTATAACAATAGTATCAGAAACAGCCAGGTATGTTCACCTCATTTTCAACAGAAATATGGGTGGGATCTGTTTAGGTTTTTTTGTGCGGGACTTCCGGCTAAGCACTTCAGGCCATAGTTTGTAGTTAGCTAGCTAGCTAACTAACTAACTCAGTGTTGCTTTTCACAACTTTCCAAACATGGATTCACGCAAAACGGGCATTTATGTTTGGTAAGGGGATGTCACAATAACTGGCGGAAACGGAAGCTGTTCATGGAGCAGGAGTGTTTTGACCACCAAACTGTTTTTGAGGAGCGAGTGCAGTTGTGAGGCGCCTTTTGATTTGAACCCACCTCCTTAAGGACAAGGAGTCTCTGCGGCTTTGGCGCAAAGCTTTGAACTTGCAGACACCACAAAACTGACCCTATGTGTTACGAATATTACCGAGGGTGGCTCCCCTTCTTGTTCGGGTGGTGCTCGGCGGTCGTTGTCGCCGGTCTACTAGCTGCCACCGATCCTTTGTTCTGTGTTCGTTTGGTTTTGTCTAATTGGTTTCACCTGTTCATTGTTTGGTTGTTAGGGTGGGGTTATTTAAGTTTGTTTAGCCCGCTTCTGTTTGTGCGGGCTTGTTCTTCTGTGTTTGTGAGAGTGGTTAGTGGTTTTGTTGGGTTTTCTCGCTGTCCTAGTATTTCACAATAGGGTACTATTTTGTTTTATAGTTACACCTGTGTTGGGTATACTATTTTGTTCCTGTGATTTTTTTTTGGACAATGAAGCGTGTTTTTTCCCGCATCCTTTGCTCTCTGCGCCTGACTCCACACCCATTCACTCATTGAGCGTTACACTATGTGAGTTCCTATCACTTTGTGGACAAGACACTGACTGAAAAGCATCCTTTCCATGAGAAGTGGCTGGGCTTTGATGCTACTGTACAGACCAGAAGGCGACATCTCATCAGGACATTAACACATACAGGTAGCTGTTAGATAGTTAGCTAGACTATAGCTAGCAAGTAGCAGCTATGTTACTAGTTGGTAGCCACTCTTAAGTCCTAACATACTGTAGCTAGCTAATTGTTGTCTAGCTTACTCACTTAGCAAGCTAGCTTGAGGGCAGCCCATCGGATACAGTATCTAGCCTAGCTAGGTAGTCCCTACATTGTTAACTATCCAACAACTTCTGTCTGACAATGTCTCCCCCATGCCATGACTATCCGCATCATTGCTGGCATGCCACTGGTGATGGTCATGAAATGTCTAACGAGCTAAATTATGAAATGTTTTACCTGACCAGGACCAGTAGGCTGTCTGTGTATTTTATTTTGTTAAACTTGTGGGCTCTCTTATGTTTGTTTGACAGATGAAGACAACTGTGGTGATGCAGAGTCTGATCTGAGTGTGCCAATGCCACAGCAGCATAAATATGCTGATACTCAATTGGAGGTTCCAGCACTGACTGGTCACAGCTAAATGTCAAGACAACCATGACTCAATCATGGACACTCTTACTGACAGTTGGGGCTGCTTTGTGTGATGTATTGTTGTTTCTACCTTCTTGCCCTTTGTGCTGTTGTCTGTGCCCAATAATGTTTGTCCCATGTTTTGTGCTGCTACCATGTTGTGCTGCTGCCATGCTGTGTTGGTACCATGCTGTGTTGTCATGTGTTGCTGCCTTGCTATGTTGTTGTCTTTAGGTCTCTCTTTGTGTAGTGTTGTGTTGTCTCTCTTGTCGTCATGTGTGTTTTGTCCTATATTTTAAAAAGTAAATGACCCCCCCCATCCTCGCAGGAGGCCTTTTTCCAATCGGTAGGCTGTCATTGTAAATAAGAATTTGTTCTTAACTGACTTGCCTAGTCATATGAAGGTTAAATAAATACAAAAATATATAAAACCAAGTCAACAAGCTCAACTGCAACAATTGACCCACACCATCCTGAAGAATGACACTAGCTCAGTGTTGTTTACTGGCCTTCCTCTTAGTGTTTTCTTTGACCATGTTGCATCAACCTGATGCACAAAATGGACAAAGTCCTCAGAATCTGGGCAGCACTTGTTGACATGCAGGGTGAGGCTCCTCCATAAGGATGCCCAGTGAGCAATGAGAATGTTCATACATCTGAAATGTAACTTTATACACTATAATTTCATCCACACGAGATACTGTGTGTATACTGTATAAGGCTTCCTATTTCATCTGAATCATTTTTATGTTCCTACATTAGAAATGTACTGTAACTGTGCCTGTTCCTGATCATCACAGGTATCCAATAGGTGCTGTTATCATGCCTTCTTTAAATCTGTTTAAAAATCTAACTGACCAAGAGGGAAGACAACTGTTTATCAAGTGCCACACTGTTTTCTTAATTTGTGCCACTGAAAACCAAACCCAGAATCAAACTGAGAACACATTTGACACCCTTAGACATGCCTCCACATTTCAAAATGTTAAGTATCAAAGGCAATGTCAACAAAGTTGAATTTCATAGTGTTTTTGTTAACACCATCATTGGCCAAGTGCAAGATGATCTACAGTATGCTGAGATAAGTTCATGAAGTGCCATAAGAAAGAGCTATACAAACATTCATAAATCATAAGGAGTTATCAGGTAAATGCGCATATGAAGAGAACCGTGCAAGACAACAACAAAAAAACACCAATCAAGAGTTACGCTTAGATAATAAGGTAGAGATGACAGAGCTTTTACGAGATTAAAAATATAAGAACTATTTAAAAACACAGAAGTATTAGTCCCTTAGATGCCACATAGTTTAACATATTTGGAGCACAGAGTTCATCTGCCTGACTAGAACTCATCTACTATCCTTAGCAGCATATGTGTGGAATAGAATGCCTTCAGTTTAGGGATAACATCAGCACAGAAGTTCACATCATAAGGCACATTAATAACCTGCTCGGATGGAGCCCAGACAAGCAGTTTGCATCTCTCCAGTCCTGTGGAGAACATGCCCATTTGCACCTGCATGTAGTACCCATGGGCTGAGGAACACCATCCATTCACATCGGTGACTTTGCCAGAAAACAGTCAGAGACTCACACTTCATACTCAGAACAGGACATTTTTATTTCTAGAAGTTCTTGAGAGTTTAACACTCCATCTGGGCTTGAAGAAAGCCACATGCTCCTTGACACTCACTACTGTCCCGCTAACAGTTACTCTCCAGACTAACCCGGCAGGTATCATCACAAATAGCTAGCTAGCTAAGGAACTAGCGAACATCAAGCGTATCAGTAACAGAAAGGGCCAGCTTTGATAAACAAAAAGCCAGCGAGCTAGCTACCTTTCATAGTATTGCATCTGCATGACTGCAAGACTTCCCCTGCCCTGCAACACAAGAATGCCCCGCAGTCTCCGCCGTGCCGACAGATAATACAAGAATCCAGGCAGAATGATGGTGTGTTTTACTCTGACTGGGCTGGACATCTGCTTTGAGGAACAAGTTGTCATCCTCAAGACAGTGAATAAGTACCTGCCCAACTTTGTCACTGTGGAGGTATTGATATGCCTCTGTGCTTTTGGAGCTCGTCACCTCTGACCCATCCACACCGAGAGACAAGACGGAATGATTTAAGATGGCCTTCGTAGGTGATTTGTGGCCATCTTTTCATATCGTCCTCCCACTCTTGAATAATCTGCAGATGTGGCACAGACTTGCCATTCGACATTGAAAGGTTTTCTTGGTATAATCCCACAACATTTTGAGCTAGCTAGCTAGCTAAAGTTTGCGAAATGGAGAAAAAAAACACCACAACGGAAGTTCTCCTCAAAACAGAACGTTCGAACATTGTTTTGTTTCCCTGGTTCTTAAATAAGGTGAATATAGCAGTGAATGTGTGTGTCTGTCTACTACGGTGCCCTGTCTACCCCCACCTCTCGCCCCGAGTCAAGCTAATTAGGCTGTGTGTGTTTTTGAGTGTATTACCGCACTGTCTCTCCCTTCTACCCCTCATCTCACCTCCTCTCTCTCCCCGAAGCTCTCTCTTTTTTGTTTTCCTCACCCCCTGACCCTCTGTCTCTCCCCGTCTCCCTGTCTGTCTCTCTCCCTGTCTCCCTGTCTTTCCCCTCCTCTCACTCTGTCTCCGCCCCTTCACCCCTTGACGCTCTGTCTCTCCCTTCCTGTCTGTCTCGCCCCACGTCTCCCCCTCCTCTCTCCTCTCACCCCATAGGCCATGGTCTCATTATAACATCATTAGCAGAATGACTGGCGGGTCTGTGCTCTGTTTATAGACGTAGCTGGAAGAACTCTGTCAGCTTATTTACCCATGATGTCAAGGGAGCAGAGAACAGAAAAACACAGCAGGAACAATTATTCAAGCCTTACTGACTGAGGGAGACAAAAAAGATGAAAGATGGAAATTAAAGACAGGCAGAATAAGACTGTGGTGTGGTGGATGAGCAGAGAGTGGATATGGGGCAGACAGGTGAATGACAGGGAGAACAGAGGAGGTAGAGGAGAGGGACAGTGAGATAGGAGGAGAGAGGGCAAGAGGGACAGGGACAGTGGGAGAGAAGGGGGCAGAGAGAGGTATTGATGAGAGACGGACAGCTGGAGAGTGGAAGATTGAGAGGTGGAGAGAAGGAGAGGTTGAGTGGGAGGGAGGGACGGGTGCGTGGGAGAGAAAAGGGAGAAAGAGTGACTGTGTGCAGAGATAATGAAGGAGAAAAAGCGATGCTGTGCTTTGAGTGACAGGAGGAGATGGTGACACAGGGAGAGAGAGGAAAGCCCAGACACACAGACACACAGATGCAACTGCCTATTGTTTTATTACCAGTAACGAGGGACAGGAAGGAAATGAAGGGAGAAGAGGAGAGAGGGGCAGAGAAATGAAGGAGCACAGTTTTAACTCATTACTTGACTGTTGCCTTATTGATGATGGTGCCTCTCAGTGTCGGGCTCTGTTTCGTAAATGATATGATAGATTCAGGCACTCAGCACACACACACACGCATGCACACACGCACACACACACACACACACACACACACACACACACACACACACCACACACACACACACACACACACACACACACACACACACACACACACACACACACACACACACACACACACACACACACACACACACACACACACACACACACACACACACACACACACACACACACACACATCCTCTGGGTGTCTGGCTCCGTCCCTCTGGGCCTTCTTTATTTCCTCTTCTTTCCTTCCTTGGTGTTTTTCTTCGTCTTAAGGTGCCATTCAATCTGTATCGCTGAAGCGTTACAGAATGCACGCTAGAAATGTGATGGAAAATTTACCCAATTGAGGGGACATATGCAGGGTTTTTCTGTGACCTCAGTCTCTGCCAACGAGGCAACCTTGCCTTTAAATTTCAATTGGGCTTTAGTGTGGCACTTCCATGATACGGATTGATTAGAGCCGCAGCATCTCTAATTAGAAAGGGGATTAGATGAGGGGATAATGTGTTGTCATCTCAGACTGCTCAGACTACTGTCTGGCTCTGTTCCTTAATAGCTGTTCTCAGACCAGCTTAGCAATCGGCTCTGTAGTATTGACGGATAAACAATAGCTAAGTATGGAGTCGTATTAGTGTAGGGTGTGATAGCACTATTGGATAGAACACAAAAGTAGTTAATGCTTCGATCATGATAAATAGCCAACTTTGGAAACGCAAACTTTATGTTCTTAGACCAAGTCATTCTTATCTTAGACCAAATAAGAAACAACTAAATGCCAATGTAGAGCATTCCAAATATTCAAAGTACTTTTATTTGTCTCTGAGGGAACTCACAGAACTTTCTCTGGACTCCCGGTTCATACAAAATACATAGTAAAAGGCGAGGACTAGCCTACACACAAACAGCAGGACGTAAAAAGAAAACTTCTAAAACAGCGCAGTGCTGGCGGACCAGCTATGAAGGAGGATACTGAGAATCTGTTGCCGTGGGCTGTAACTCTCAACTATTAAAAATCCTTCAAACTTGTGAGTCACTCTTACATATATGTAGGTCTGACTGGCCCAAACACACGCGCACACACACACACACACACACACACACACACACACACACACACACACACACACACACTCTACAGAGCGTAACTGGCCGGAGAGGCAGGGAGGCAGGGAGAGCAGGGAGAGCAGGGAGGCAGAGCAGACAAGGCAGAGCAGGGAGAGCAGACAGGCAGGGAGAGCAGAGGGAACAGGCAGAGCAGCCATCCCACCATCTGTGCTAGTGGGGTGTCAGGTGTGGAACACTACGTGGTTTAGTTTCCAGCTCTTCCAGCTAATCCTTTAGTCCCCGCGGCTACAGAGCCGCCATGACGGGTTTTATAAATCAAGGAGCCAAGACAAATTATAAGAATATGGATGGTGGAGGATTAGGGTCCAATATGGAGGCTAAGGAAGAGAAAGATTCACCACCCTTCTATTGAAGTGTAACTTGCAAACTTTCCATCATGGATTTAACAATGGTGAGACACCTTCTACCTAATGATTACACCAATACAACGCTTTTAAATCAATGACGGGAAGTGTGCACCTTAGAGATTTACTTCCAGTTCTTAAAAATTCAGAATCGTTAATGTATTTGCTGGAAGCAGTACAGCTTTGCCTGAAGCAGTGTTAACGATAACTACGCTGAAAGATATTTGTCAATAACCCATTTTTACTGACAAAAGCGAATGACGATTATGAGACGAGGTGCCGGGAAAACTATTACAAATTACTTTTCATTTTAGTTGAGGACAATGCAACGAGAGGAGAATTCCATGTGCGACTAATAGTATTCAATTTCACATAATGCTCCTTTTTTTTAATCTCTGTTTGATCTGTGTTGTCCAATCATAATCATGTATTTCTTTGCAGAATATAATTGTAATCCTCTCATTGGTCTTTCAGTTGCATGGGCTGATTGAGCTGATCTGCCCTGCTCTCCCATACACCCACAGCCACCAGGCGGTCACTTCAGTCACTCGTCTCTCCTTTGAACTGATGCAGGCAAGACCAGGGCAGTAACAACATATGAGGACTCCACTTGTACACAATAATGAAAATAAATGGTGGGTCAACATCTAAATATTGGTCCCAGCGTTTATCAAAGTTCGGAATGCTTACATTCTCGATCTGACTGAGTTCTAATAGCGCCCGTCTCTTTGCGAACGATTGGAATCATGAACAGTGTTTTTTTTTTTCATGTTTGCCTGCGTCCACCGGATTTGCCCTCCGGATTTACCTTTGCAGCACATTTACCACTCTCTCAAATGGCTAACTCAGCCCTCTTGCGGCACAGGCCAAGGGACTGAGAAGTGAAACGGGCTACCTCAGCAAGGAGTCGGCTCAAGTAGCCTGTCCAGCAACTCCTGCCATGCCTATAGACATTCCCCAAACAAACAAAAACCGACTCTCGGAGAATGAGTGCACAACTGGTAAATAGTCGCTAATAGATAAGATATGTCAGTCAGTCAGGTGGATAGCTACCGGCAGAGACTTCTATTGCAGTAACTTTGAAGGACTCTGGCTAGCTAGTATTATTTAGCCAGCTAGCAGGATGATGTAAGAAGCTAATGTTAAGGAGCTTATCCCAGCAGGAGCAAAAACAATAGGCTACTAAATTCACATAATAATTTTGCTTTACAGAGAGTCAAATCAAATCTGTTTTTCAGTCTCTCGGTCCCAGCTTTGATGCACCTGTACTGACCTCGCCTTCTGGATGATAGCGGGGTGAACAGGCAGTGGCTCGGGTGGTGGTTGTCCTTGATGATCTTTTTGGCCTTCCTGTGACATTGGGTGTTGTAGGTGTCCTGGGGGGCAGATAGTTTGCCCCTGGTGAAGCGTTGTGCAGACCGCACTACCCTCTGGAGAGCCTTGCGGTTGAGGGCAGTGCAGTTGTCATACCAGGCAGTGATACAGCCCGACAGGATGTTCTTGACTGTGCATCTGTGAAATTTTGTGAGTGTTTTTGGTGACAAGCCAAATTTCTTCAGCCTCCTGAGGTTGAAGAGGCACTGTTGCGCCTTCTTCACCACGCTGTCTGTGTGGGTGGACCATTTCAGGTTGTCCTTAATGTGTACGCAGAGGAACTTAAAACTTTCTACCTTCTGCACCAATGTTCTGTTGATGTGGATGTTCTATCTGCTGTTTCCTGAAGTCCACGATCATCTCCTTTGTTTTGTTTACATTGAGTGAGAGGTCATTTTCCTGACACCACACTCCGAGGGACTTCACCTCCTCCCTGTAAGCTGTCTCGTCGTTGTTGGTAATCAAGCCTACCACTGTAGTGTCATCTGCAAACTTATATAATTGAATTGGAATCGTGCATGGCCACGTAGTAATGGGTGAACAGGGAGTACAGGAGAGGGCTGAGAACGCACCCTTGTGGGGCCCCAGTGATCAGCGGGGTGGCGATGTTGTTTCCTATCTTCACAACCTGGGGGCAGCCCGTCAGAAAGTCCAGGACCCAGTTGCACAAGGCGGGGTTGAGACCCAGGGTCTCGAGCTTAATGACGAGTTTGGAGGGTACTAAGGTGTTAAATGCTGAGCTGTAGTCAATGATCAACATTCTTATATAGTTATTCCTCTTGTCCAGATGGGTTAGGGCAGTGTGCAGTGTGACGGTGATTGCATCGTCAGTGGACCTATTGGGGCGGTAAGCAAATTGGAGTGTGTCTAGGGTATCAGGTAGGGTGGAAGTGATATGATCCTTGACTAGTCTCTCAAAGCACTTCTGATGACAGAAGTGAGTGCAACTGAGCTAAAGCCATTTAGTTCAACCTTAGCTTTCTTGGGAACAGGAACAATGGAGGCCATCTTGAAGCATGTGGGCAGCAGACTGCGATAGGGATTGATGTTCTTAAACACATCAGTCAGCTGGTCTGCGCATGCTCTGAGGACGCGGCTAGGGATGCCGTCTTTTGATGTCTTCACCATTATTCTAAAATTGAGAAAATAGTAAAAATAAAGAAAAACCCTTGAATGAGTGGGTCCAAACTTTTGACTGGTACTGTATGTCTGGTAGGTACTCTATATTAGCATTCTGCCTCTTTCTCTTACATGCATTTATTAATAATGCATTCATTCTGCTAGCTAGTGCACTGTGTGGGTCTGCCATGTTTTAAAATCTACATCTGAGGTTTGGAGAGCAATGCAATGCCAGAGTTGTTTTTAACTAAAGTGCCTGAAGCAAAGTTTATGAAGGTTCCAAACTAATACTCACATGATGCTCCTCTCAAGGGGGACAAGTGTGTAAACAACCTTCAAGAACAGTGGACAGGCGAGAGTCATGATTCCTTTCTAGCATCTCTTAGTGCCTGTCTCTCTTTTTTAAACTATTTTTCTCTCTTGCTCCCTCTCGCCATCACTCTTGATTTGTTAGCCACAGAATGCTAATGTGATAGCACACCATTGCAATTTTACATTTACAGAAAACTAACCAACACTGGCATGAGAGCCATTTCTCTTCACATAGCCAGTAGGCCGCTGCTGGGCCTGTTCTACATGATCTACCCCTTGCTGTGGTGTACGAGTTTGCCTTCAAGCAAGCCTCACTCCCAAATATTAGCTGAATTATGGCTGTGCCACACAATTTGACCCATAGTGTGCTCTGCTAAAGCCACCCCAGATATTATTAAACCCTGTTAAGTTTCCGACTCTCGTTGCCAGCGCTAGCAGAAATACAGCACTGCCATGCTACAGTACTATTTATCTTGGAATGAGTTCTCTCTCTCTGGGTAGTATGACGAATAACTCTCCAATGCAGGATCTATGGTAATAGTTGAAATCTCAACCCCGCTGGCTCTCTCATTCCCCCATATCCAAGTTCCCCAGTCAGCCTGTAACCCCATCGTGACTGACTGAATGACTGACTGAATGAATGCAGAAGGAGTAATTCTCCCCAGTCCAAGTGTGCAAATCACTGTGACTCTGACCTCCCATTGACTTTATAGTTAATGCCTCAGCACCCTACACCAGGGCCCGGAAACATTACCCTGGAGAAGGAGAGAGAGAGAAGGATAAGAGACGAGGAAAGGAGTCATAGCAGAAAGAGCCAAATGGAGGGAGAGAAGGAAAGAATGACTAGTTATAGCAGACGAAAGGAGTCTTAGAGGAGAGAAGACATCCTCTCCAGACCTTTGCAGCAAATATTAAGGTTTCTGCTCATTACCATAAAGGCATGAAGTTCCACATTACCATTTTACATTTGTGGAATATTCCCCTAATTCTGTACCAAGGCCCTAAAAACTTCCCTAGTCTATCAGTAGATGGGTGGACTGAGGGTGGATGGTTGTGGACTGATGGTTGACTGTGTCATACTGTGTTCGCCTCTCATGACACACTTCAGGGACACCAGAAGGCCTAATAGATGTCTCTCATAGCCATCTCTCTCTCTCTCTCTCTCTCTGCATGCTGGGAGTGATTGGTGCATGCTGGGAATTGTTTGAGTGAAGGAGTGCGTGTGTTGTGGAGAGTTAGATATTCACAATTTTCTTTCGGTTTGCTATTTCTTGGTGGCATTTTTTTTGTTGATGCATGATTAACGTTATTATTTTTGTTGTGGTAGAATTAAGTATTTTGTTTTCGTATCGAAATTACCCTGGTTTTGGCGGGGATGGCAGGCCGAATGGGGATGCCGTCCCTGTCACTTCGGCATGGCTTTCGGTGTGTTACTGAAGCTGCTGTCACAGTGGAGGAGTTTCTGGTCGCCGTAGGAGAGAAGGTAGGCTATGAGAATATTGCGTATGCATCCCGGATGAATAAAGCTGTGGTGGTATTTCTTAGAGAAGAGTGTCTAGTTGATCGGATGGTTGAGCATGGTGTACTTCTTAAAGGAATGTTTATTCAAGTTACGCCGCTTTTTTCTCCGTCAACAAGGGTAACGATTTCAAATGTACCACCGTTTATTCCTAATGAGCTATTGGAGCGCGAGTTATTGCGCTTTGGGAAGTTCGCCAGTTCAATTAAGGTTGTCCCGTTGGGTTGCAAACACCCGGCGTTGAAACAGGTAATGTCATTTCGGCGACAGGTGTTTATGTTTTTGGACTCACCGGAGCAGACTTTAGAGTTATCGTTTAAAATCAAGTATGACAATAGATTGTATATGGCTTATGCTAGTACGGGTAGTCAACGGTGTTTTGAGTGTGGGGATGTTGGTCATAAGCGACATGCTTGCCCGAAAAGGGAGAAGGCAGAGGGAGGGGCACAGGTGGTCATCGTAACGCCTGGGCCCACTGATGTAGGGAGAGGTGAGCTGACAGCGGTAGAGCAGCCACAAGCACCTGTTGCTGAGGAACAAGTTATCCGTGTTGAGGGCACGGGGTTGCAACTTGTATTAGAAGGAAATGTTATGCTACAGAAAAGTATTGTTGTAGAAGGTAAGGATGTATCTGAAGAGCCAGTTCCTCAGACTGGTGAGCAGGTGCCCAGTATGAGTGCTGGGGTAAAGGAGGGGGTTCATGTGGAGCTAGGCTCCCAGGGAGTGGAGGAGATGCCCACTACGAGTGCTGGGGTTCATGTAGAGCTAGGCTCCCAGGTAGTGGAGGAGTTGCCCACTACGAGTAATGAGGTACAGGAGGGTTTGCATGTGGAGCTAAGCTCCCAGGTAGTGGAGGAGATGCCCACTACGAGTAATGAAGTACAGGAGGGTTTTCATGTGGAGCTAAGCTCCCAGGTAGTGGAGGAGATGCCCACTACGAGTAATGAAGTAGAGGAGGGTTTTCATGTGGAGCTAAGCTCCCAGGTAGTGGAGGAGATGCCCACTACGAGTGCTGGGGTTCATGTGGAGCTAGGTTCTCAGTTAGTGGAGAAGATGCCCACTATGAGTAGTGATGTTCAGGTGGGGCTAGTCTCCCAGATAGTGGAGGAGATGCCTGGTACGAGTGATGAGGTGCAAGTGGAGAGTGTTGAAAGGGATGTGGTAGAGGGGAGTCAGTTGTCTGTGTTCTCAGCTGAGGAGGATCAAGAGAAGGATATGGATATCTCTTTAGATATGACAGCTGCTGGTGCGGACTCAGTTTATGATCTAGAGGAGGTAAATGAGTTTCTGGATCAGACTTTTGGGAAATCTGTCAAATTGGCAGATTATTTTGATGTTGATAAGTTTGTGAGGTCAGCTGTGATGTTACAGAAGACGGTGGGGTTAGACCAGCTGAGTGAGAAGAAGCGGTTTCGCTTGAGGAAATTTATTACTGCTGTTGCAGCAGCAAAAGGTGGTGGGAAACGTGTTCAGGTTAAGAGAAGAAAAAAAAATAATGACGATGATCATGCTTCATAGGGTGTCTTTTTTCTCGTTGGTTTCTCTGTGGTTTCTTCTGCTTTTCTTTTCTCTTTTCTACATGGAGGTACTAAGGGTAGGTTCTCTCAATATGAATGGGGGAAGGGACAGGAATAAGAGGGCTTGGGTATTAGAAGTAATAAAACAGAAAAGGCTTAATGTAGTTTTCCTACAGGAGACACATAGCGATGAGGAAAATGAGGTTGACTGGGGTATGTGGTGGGAGGGGCAGCATGTACTCAGTCATGGTACTAATTTCAGTGCTGGGGTGGCAATATTGTTTTCCTCAGGCTTAGGAGTGACTGTGGTATCTACAACAGAGATTGTCAAGGGTCGGGTTTTATTGGTCAAGGTGGATGTTATGGGGTTTTTGTTTGTTTTTTTGAATGTTTATGCTCCTAATGAGGGTACAGAGCGTATTGCTGTATTTGATCAACTAAAGGAAATGTTAAGACAGTGTGACCAAGAGGGGTGTATGGTTTTAGGGGTGACTGGAACTGTACAGTGGATTTTACTGTTGATCGCACCGCTGAAGAACCTCACCTGCGGTCAGCCACTTGCCTGTCTGGCCTATTAACTGAGTTTGAGCTTTCTGATGTGTGGAGAGTAAGGAATGCCAAAGTTAGGCAGTACACATGGCTAAAAATTAATGAAGGTCGTGTCAGTGCAGCACGGTTAGACAGGTTGTATGTATCTGAGCAATACTGTAGTAGGGTTGGAAAGTGTGCCATTACTCCTGTGGGTTTCTCTGATCATCATATGGTTACTGTTGATATTCACTTGTCCTGTCCACGAAGGTCATCACCTTACTGGTATTTTAATGTTAAATTGTTACATGATGTCATGTTTTGTGACAGGTTTTTGTTGTTTTGGGAAAAATGGAGGGGTATAAAAGGGAATTTTGAGTCCTTGAGACAATGGTGGGAGGTTGGGAAGGCCCAAATACGAGTTTTTTGTCAACAGTATACTGCTCTGTCTCAAACTGAATTTAAAGAGACTATCAAGGCCCTTGAACAGGACATCAAATCTATTGAATTGAAGCTGCTCACTCAGAATGACCCTGGACTAGTCATGAACTTACAGGACAAGAGACATGAACTGAGGTCGTTTCTGCATGAAAGAGTGAAGGGTGCCTTGATTAGGTCTCGTTTCGCTTCCCTCAAGGATATGGATGCTCCTAGTGCTTTTTTTAACCTAGGAAAGTCGACATTTCAACGTAAACAGATGGTCTGCCTTCGTCTCCCTGATGGGAAGGTGACCACGAATGATATTGAAATGCGTCAACATGCCGTGGATTTCTACTCGTTCCTTTATAAGGCGGAGGATTGTGACTCTATGTGTACTGAACAGTTGTTACATGGTCTTCCTAAATTGGGACCTGAGCAGAGAGTCGCATTGGACGCTGATATTACACTGCAGGAGCTGTCCACAGCAGTTATGCAGCTCTCAACAGGCCGAGCCCCTGGCATCGATGGGTTACCATCTGAGTTTTATAAGCACTTTTGGGGGTCTATTGGGGAGGACTTTTATGAAGTGATGTGTGAATCTTTTCATGAGGGTTCTCTTCCTGTATCCTGTCAACGTGCAGTGCTTTCACTGTTGCCAAAAAAGGGGGATTTGGCTCTCATAAAAAATTGGAGACCTGTTGCTTTGCTGTGCGCAGAATATAAAATTGTTTCTAAATGTCTCTCAAACAGGTTGAAAGAGTATCTGGGGTTGTTGATCCACAAGGACCAGTCCTACTGTGTACCTGATCGCTCTATTGTTGACAACTTGTTTCTGATAAGAGATGTTTTAGACATTTGTAAACTGTCTGATGTAAATGTGGGTTTACTTTCGTTGGATCAGGAGAAGGCTTTTGATCGTGTGGACCACCAGTACTTGTTTAAAATAATGAAAGCCTTTGGGTTTGGGGATGTTTTTCTGTCTTGGGTGAATTTACTGTATGCTGGAGCCTCGTGTATGGTGAAGGTGGGTGGTGGTTTAAGTTGCCCCATCCCTGTCGAAAGGGGCATCAGGCAGGGATGCCCAATTTCAGGGCAGTTATATAGTCTGGCGATTGAACCAATGCTTTGTTTTTTAAGAGCGAAGCTTACTGGTTTCTTTGTGCCAGGTGTAACAAAGGGTCCCACGATAGCACTGTCTGCGTATGCAGATGACGTGATAGTTTTTATTACAGGGGGTGAGGATGTTAAGGTTCTCTCAAACGCTTTAAAGGTGTATGAGGGGGCCTCCTCAGCTAAAGTCAATTGGGGAAAGAGTGAAGCGCTGTGGGCAGGTCAGCTTCAGATGGGGTCTACTCCTTGGTTACCAGGGGGGCTTCAGTGGGGCAGAGATGGAATGAAGACTTTGGGGGTTTTTCTAGGCTCCGATGTCTTTCAAAAAAAGAACTGGGAGGGTGTAGTGGAGAAAGTGTGTGCCAGACTGTCAAGGTGGAAATGGGTGTTGCCCCAGCTGTCTTATAGGGGACGGGTCCTGGTAGCTAATAATCTTGCTGCTTCTACCCTGTGGCACAGACTAATGATTTTACAGCCACCAAAGGGTCTGATACAAGAGCTTCAGAGGACCCTTGTCAATTTCTTCTGGTCTGGGCAACACTGGATTAAAGCTGCAGCCCTGTACCTGCCACTGCACGAGGGTGGGCAAGGCCTGGTGGACATTTCCTCTAGGATCACGGCTTTCAGGCTCCAAGCAGCCCAGAGTTTGTTGTACAGAGACTGTTCTAGCTGGGTCGAAACAGCCTACATATTGATGAGGAGAGCGGGCTGTTTGGGCTTCGACAAGCATCTTTTCCTCTTAAAGCTGGAGGGGGGTGATTTGACTGGCCTGACTCCATTTTATGAGTCTGTTATGCAGGCTTGGAGAGTCTTTGTCAAGTCCCGTAAGGCCTGCACGCCACCAGGGATGTGGCTTTTTGAAGAGCCTCTTTTTCACAACACTGCCATCCAGTCCCGTGTTCTGGGTTCAGCTAGCCTACGTTCATGCCTGTTAGGCGTGGGGTGTACCAAGCTGGGTCATCTGATGCAGAGCAGGAGCAGATTGGAGGAGCTGGGAGAAAGAGCGGGGATCCGATCATCTCGTCTACTGAGGAAGGTCGTCGATGAGGTCTGCGATTCCTTGCCAGTGCTTCATCTGCAGTATGTGACTGACACTTCCAATTCTGATCGGTGGAAGGAGGGTCTGGATTATGTGTTCCCTGCACTGATTGTTAGTGCTGCGATGGGGGCATTTGAAGAGGACGTGGGGACGCTGCTTTCCTTCGATACCCCGGAGCTGGGGGAGTTCAAGGAGGTGGGAAAGAAGGCCATGTACAGAATATGTGTAAAGGTGTCCCATGCCTCTTCCCTGGAAGGGGTAAAATCGACGAGGTGGGCGGATGTGCTTGGTCCAGGTGCCTCTCCAAAAGGCTGTTGGCGATCATTATATAAACTGCCTATTGATAAGAGGACAGCTGACCTCCAATGGAGGATAATACATGGAGCTATAGCCACCAATATGCATCTGGTACACCTGGATCCTACTGTTGGGGAGGGGTGTCCATTCTGTGCTGGGTCTGAATCTCTGGCACATCTGTTTTTATTGTGTCCCAGGTTGGTTGGGATGATTGAACTGATCACTGATTGGTTCTCAACGTTGGGAGAGGTTTTCTCTTCCCAACTGTATATATTTGGGCCAAAGTACAGGTTCAGTCAAAAGGGTGTAGTTGTGTTGCTTAATTTTGTGTTAGGGGCAGCAAAATTAGCGATATGGAAGACCCGAAAAAACAGCATTCGGGGACAGGGGTCTGTGGATGTGGTGGGAATGCTGGAGGGAATGTTGGCAGCGAGACTAAGGATTGAGTTTGCCTATTACAAACTTGTCAACAATATCGATCTGTTTTTGAGTATATGGGGTATTCAGAGGCTGTTGTGTATAGTTACTGTGGAGGAGGAATTGGAGTTGTGTTTTTAATTGATGTGTAACTGTGGTTTTGTATGAGTATTTATTGTGTGATGGGCCCCCAGACCCAATAAAGAGTATTTAAAACTCTCTCTCTCTCTCTCTCTCTCTCTCTCTCTCTCTCTCTCTCTCTCTCTCTCTCTCTCTCTCTCTCTCTCTCTCTCTCTCTCTCTCTCTCTCACACACAGTCAGCAGATTCATCACACAATTGTTTATTAATAGATTTTAGATGTGTATGAAAATGTTTTTTGTTGTTGTTGCGAAACAATTTTGAGCTGAAATAAAAGATCCCAGAAATGTTCTATACGCATAAACAAGCATGATAATTACACAGATGCACCTTGTGCTGGGGACAATAAAAGGCCACTCTAAAATGTGTAGTTTTGTAACACAACACAATGTCACAGATGTCTCTAGTTTTGAAGGAGCGTTCAATTGGCATGAAAACTGCAGTAGTGTCCACCAAAGCTGTTGCCAGATTATTTAATGTTAATTTCTCTACTATAAGACTGCTCCGATTTCCTTTTAGAGAATTCGGCAGTACGTCAACCCCAGACCATGTGGAACCACGCCTGCCCAGGAACTCCACATCCGGCTTTTTCACCTGCAGGATCGTCTGAGTGGGTGCTGAGGAGTATTATGTCTGAAATAAAGCCCTTTTGTGGGGAAAAAAATGAATTCTGATTGGCTGTGCCCTTGGCCCAGTCATGTGAAATCCATAGACTAGGGCCTAATGAATTCATTTCAATTGACTGATTTCCTTAAACAAACTGTAACTCAGTAAAATATTTGAAATTGTTGCATGTTGCATTTATATTGTTGTTCAGTGTAATTTAAAAATATATGTATATTTTAATATTGATGTCACAAATGTATCATTTGTTCAGTTCTTTACAAAAGATTTAGTTATTTGTTACATCTGACTGTGTAAAACCTAGCGGTACTGTTTCTTTGTCTAAAAGTGAGGAAGATATATAGCATTTTCCAAAAAAACAACTATTATTGTCTCTCTGAAATGAATACATGTTGAACAAATACATGTCTCTCACTGAACAACCTCATGCCATGATTAGATAGTGAAAAAGCACACTAATCTCATTCATCATTTCTTTATACAAAAAAAGCTAATTAACGGACTCACTAGCCTGGTCCCTGATCGTTTTGTGCTGTCTTGCCAATAGGAGATCTCGGCGGCTATGGCCCCTTAGAAGTTAGCAGTCGAACAGAAAGAGCGACATGGACAGATGCGAAGCAACATTCTCACTGAACAGGCTATTTGTTGTCATGATTCACTGAGATTAACATCATGATGATGTTCCTACTGATATACTTTCAGGGGGTTTCTGCTGAGGTTGCATCTCAATAAACTCAACTGGCTTCCTCTCCTTGTGTCTTTTCTTTCCTTCAGTGTACTGATCTGAAACCATGGCATAGGGAAAGAAATATGCCATGTCATTAATCCATACCAGGTATTTACCTCCACCTGTCTCTTTCTTTCACATCAGTGTAGAGTGCCAACAGAGACAAGGAAAAGAGTCTGCTTTCACTATTGAGACGTAGCCCAAGACTGGTTCGGGTCGTGATTTTGTCCAAAAATAGGCCATTAGTATTCAAGCAGATGTTCCCCAGAGACCCAGCATCTCCTTCTGCTGATTTAGATCATTCATATGATTGTCTTTTTAACAGTGGTGCCTGTAATAAGCTCGATTCATGTAGTTACTGTAGGAGTAAATGTTATCTGCTCTGAATTTGAGTAGATATTCTTATCCAAGGAAATCAGCCTTCCTTAAGTGCACATCAACACATTTTTCCACTTAGTCAACTCAGGGTTTTAAACCAGTGACCTTTCACTTACTGGCCCAATACTCAACCACTAGGCTACCCGCTCTTAGTTCAGATCGGGTCAGGTACAGTATGTGAAGTGGAATGGGTCCTGTTGTATGAAAAGAGCTGTTGTACAAAGCAAGGGATTAATATTTCAATCTCATATTCTTTCTGTATTTCACACCCCTACCATAATATCTATGATATTTCTAACAGGATCAAGAAAAATCCAATGCAGCTCTCATTGATGATAATACTAGGAAGTACAGTATATGAAGCAGAGTATCCTTGGCCTAGTGATCAACCATCTGCAGAGAGGTAATGAGACATCCCACTGCTGTTTTCAGGCTTCTTCATTCAACTCTTTGAGATGACAGAGGTGTCAATAACGCACCTGTGCTCGGTATGGAACAGCGCGTTTTTGGACAGGCAGAGTCCCGCAAAGCTACGCAAAATCACTGACATTAAACGTGTAACAACAAGCAAGGAAGATGGGAGAATGGATGGGGAATGGAGGAAGGCACACGCACAACAAAACAACTCTGCCACTTTGTGACAGCCTCCCCGTTTCTGACAAATGGGTGGCTGAGTGGATTGCCAGTGTAATATTTGACTGTGTAATTAAGAAAGCAGGTGCATACGCTCAGGAGTTGTTGTTTTAACGTCCATTCCAGAAAGAGAGAGAGAGGGGTACCACTCCAAAGAGGACGAGTGAGGAAGTGAGCAGAAGGAGCGGGTGGGCATGGATGAATGAATGAGAGTGTTGTTACAAGACAGAGACAGAGGGAGCTTTGTCTTTCAAAAGCTTGTGTAGACTCATATTCACTTCAGTTCAATACTGAAAGAGACATTGAGAGAGAGAGAGAGAGAGAGAGAGAGAGAGAGAGAGAGAGAGAGAGAGAGAATCACTCAGTCGGAAAGTAGACAGACCTTAATTAATTGGCTGTAATTCAAATTTAGATAGATAATTTGACCTAATGTGTCAGTCAGAGCAGTACATTGAGCTGACATTCAACAGCTGGATAATGACAATGAAGGGCTAATGTTAGTGTGATTCTGCCTCCTGATCAGTTATATAGGGAGATAATGTGTTGCATTATGAGGAGAAATATCACCTATGATCCATTCAACAGCTAGTTAACACCAACCAGGGGTGAATGTGTTTCCATCTGTGTCAGTGTGAGAGTTAGGGGAGATAACATGTTAAATTATTAGGAGAAATATCACCTTGTGTCCATTAAACATGCATTAGCCACGCTTGTTTGATGTAAGTGTGTTAGATGATGAAATGTCCTCTTTGTAAATGTAATATTGTGTTCCTGACTGTTTCTATTCCCGACTGTCTGTCATGTCAGCTAACAGTGAGTGACACATCAGTGTGGCCCAAACTGAGATGAAGCAAGCCATTAAAGAGACTCCACTTGATTAAATGAAGGGTGATCAGAGATGTGCTGGTGAGGCACCAACCCTGTCAAGTGTTCAACTTCCCAACGGATCCTGGAAGGCACACTCAGAAGTTGATATCCATTCTCTCTCTCAGCTAGAGAAAGAACAGGGTAACATTACTGATGACAGCAGTGCGTGGTGTCAGCATACCACCATTAGATCAATTATTTTTCCTGTCAGTATACAAGAAGACAGGAAGCTGCAGATTCATCAGAGGCCCATGCACACTGCCCTCTGTCCAGCTTCCTCTCTTCCCCTCTTCCCTTCTTCATCTCTTCCCCTCTTCTTGCCCACATGCAGCCCCCAGGAAGCTTGGAGGAATAACTAAATAGTGATCGACAAGAGGTGATGGCATTACAAAAACAGGAGAGGAGCCCTCGACAACCAATCGCCTCACCCTTCAGGAAGAACCACACGATTTCACATGTGGAAAATCACATGATTTACAACATTAACAATGTCTATACTGTATTTCTGATCAAATTGATGTTATTTTAATGGTCAAAAAATGGTCTTTTCTTTCAAAAACAAGGACATTTCTAAGTGACCCCAAACTTTTGAGCGGTGGTGTATGTAAAAAAAAGTTCAAAGGCGCAGATAGGGATTTACATGGTACTGGATAATACGTTTTAGGGTACATGTGCAAATAATCTAGAATAATGGTACATTTTTCTACACAATATATACAATATAAAGCTGCATTCGTAACAATGTGGGAGGTGGGAATTTACCAGTTGTGAAGTACTGTAGTAGTGATGGGAAACGGAGGCATTTTGTGTCAAAAAATGGTAAATTACTCTGAGCTTCATTATCTGTCCACAATGCACATTAGCGATATCTGCTGGTCAGCAATAAATAGCAGCGTGCGATGCTTTTTCTCTGTTGTTTATATTATAACACTGTGGTTCAGTGGTAGGTCATTGGCTTTATAGCCTATAATCAGTTGGAATTCCAGGTCAGCATCTTACATCGTGTTTCTCTTTTCAAATCAAATCAACATTTTTGGTCAAATACTCCGAATACAACAGGTGTAGACCTTACAGTGAAGTGCTTACTTACAAGCCCTTTAATGAACAATGCAGTTTTAAGAAAAATACCAACCCCCAAAAATGATAAAAGTAACAAATAATTAAGAGCAGCAGGAAAATAACAATAGCGAGGCATTTTTGCCTTCATGTTGACTATTTTTTTTAAACTGAATCTATGGCATTATTTAGGATGCGTAAGACAAAAGCTAATACTATGTTAAACAAAAAGCTTAAACAGTGCAGAAAGAACACATTTCAAAATAGTGTGCTTTTAGCAGGCTTTGAACTCATACCCTCATGTTTCTGAATGTGCCATAGTTCCCTCCTCTATCTGCAAAGCTACCGGTCAGGAGAAAATCTGTACAAAATCCTAAATATATATTTTTTTATACAGTGTCCAGTAGCGGTCTGTCTTTTAAATCTCCTTGGAATTGGAAGAATCCCAGAACCACGGCGAAATCAATGGGATCTTGCATTTTGCAATACACGGTTTGAAAAGTAATTTGATCAAACAAAGCTTCCGATGTCATTGATGACGTACTTCTGATGAAGTGATACACGCATCAGCACGATGCTTCAAAGTTAGCTGCTTAGCGATTTTGATGCATGCCTCGGAGCTCCGGTATCAAACGTAACATCACTAGTAAATACCAGTTGGATACATTCATGTGCTTTGAAATAGTCAGGAAATGTCTATTGGCAAGTGGCCAACAAGCTGCACCAACCATCAACTAAAAGTACAGCTATAATGCTTGTAAATCATTTTCAGAGTTCAAAAAACATATTAACAGATTGCTTTTTATAAAAAATGTTTTGTTGTTACATTTAACTGCAGAAGGCGTTACAGAGGGTAGTGCGTAAAGCCCAGTACATCACTAGGGCCAAGCTTCCTACCATCCAGGACCTACAGTACCAGTCAAAAGTTTGGACACACCTACTCATTCAAGGGTTTTTCTTTATTTTACTGTTTTCTACATTGTAGACTGATTGTGAAGAGATCAAAACTATGAAATAACAGATATGGAATCATGTAGTAACCAAAAAACTGCGAAACAAATCAAAATATATTTTAGATTTTAGATTCTTCAATGTAGCCACCCTTTGCCCTAATGACAGCTTTGCACACTCTTGACATTTTCTCAACCAGCTTAATGAGATAGTCACCTGACATGCATTTAAGTAACAGGTGTTCCTTGTTAAAAGTACATTTGTGGGAGAGAATTCCCCCCTTTGTTTTTACATTGCTGGTACTCGCTGTTTATTATCAACGCATAATTACTTTACCCCTACCTACATGTACAAATTACCTCGACTAACCTGTACCCCCACACATTGACCCGGTACCGGTACCCCCTGTATATATCCTCGTTATATTGTTATTTTATTGTGTTACTTTTTAAAACTTTTTTTATTTAAAATGTTGTATGTATGGTTTATTTAGTAAATATTTTCTTAACTCTATTTTCTATTTGCGATTAGCATGAGGTTGTAAGCAACAAGAACATTTCCCAGGACATATCTGATATTGGCAGAAAGCTTAAATTCTTGTTAATCTAACTGCACTGTCCTATTTGCAGTAGCTATTACAGTGAACGAATACCATGCTATTGTTTGAGGGGAGTGCACAGTTTTGAATTTGAAAAGTTATTAATAAACCAGTTAGGCACATTTGGGCAGTCTTGATACAACATTTTGAACAGAAATGCGATGGTTCATTGGATCAGTCCAAAACGTTGCACATACACTGCTGCCATCTAGTGGCCAAAATCTAAATTGCAGCTGAGCTGGAATAATACATTATGGTCTTTCTCTTGCATTTCAAAGACGATGGTACAAAAGAAATACAAAAAAAGTTAGTTTTTTTCCTTTGTATTATCTTTTACCAGATCTAATGTATTATATTCTCCTACATTCCTTTCACATTTCTACAAACTTCAAAGTGTTTCTTTTCAAATGGTATCAAGCATATCCTTGCTTCAGGGCCTGAACTACAGGCAATTAGATTTGGGTATGTCATTTTAGGCAAAAATTGTTTTAAAAAAAGGGGCGGATCCTTAAGAGGTTTTAATTAAGGGCTTGTAAGTGAGGTCTACACCTGTTGCATTCAGCGCATGTGACAAATAAATGTTTAATTTATTTGAAAATCCCACTTCCCAATTGGCTAAGAACGCAGCATTAGGTACAATCATTACTGCAATTTGAAATATAGGTGGGGGCAATGTGCTGGTGGGGCTCATTAGCATATTTGTGGGCATGGTCTAACCATCAGTAGAAATGTTGTACCAGTTTAAGTGGTTTTATAATTATGTTCATGAAGGTTTAACACCTCTGTTGACATTGTCAGTTTTGTTATTGTTGTAGGTACTTGTGATATTTAAGCACTGCGCTGTTAAGAGTTTACTGTACATTTTCTAGTGATGGGAAAATGAGACGTTACAGCCATTTGTGATGAAAATAGGTTTGTATTGCAAGGCTTTGATCAACACATTGTACATTTGTGGCACCTGCTGGTCAAAATAATTTAGAACAGCAAAATTATAATAGACTACGTCGCACATGCCATAACACGTGCGCAGGGTAGCCTTTTTGTCTTCTACCAAACCAATCAACCTTCTGTTTCTGATAAACTACAAGCCTCAGCAGACTACATCGAAGTAAACTGCTTAGCAATTTTGAGCTCCGATAAAGCTCCGATATCAAACATAACATCACAAGCATTTTCAGGTAGTTTAACGGCAGCTGGTTCACAGGAAGTTTCAATAAGTTTCAATAACTCACTGTCATCTAGTTATAAGTGGGTTATTGTCAAATTCACATTAACTTACTGTAGCTAATACTTCACACTCACTGACCTGATAGTCTGGGTGGAACGTGAGTATTACAATTACATGGTGACTAGCTATAAATGAAATATGTTATGAATCTTTGGTTTGACATTCCCTAATGTCAGCTTTGAACAAGATTGCAGAACTGACAGTCTACTAGATCAATGTTTATGAACAGACCATATTAACTGTCAGGACATTCCATCTTATTGGGAGACCAAAAAGAGCTAGCTGATAGCCACGCTGAGAATATGCCACTCCTGTAATCTTCTGATAGTCTGCCGCTGTTACAGTATGCTGCCAATCAGCAAGTGATGTACATGTTGTCAACAGAAGAGTCAGTGAAGGCACTGTAGGTGACTGGCAAGATTTGCTAGTGGCAGCATGTGTCCTGTAGGTGACTGGCAAGATTTGCTAGTGGCAGCATGTGTCCTGTAGGTGACTGGCAAGATTTGCTAGTGGCAGCATGTGTCCTGTAGGTGACTGGCAAGATTTGCTAGTGGCAGCATGTGTCCTGTAGGTTACTGGCAAGATTTTGCCTGTATGTCGTTGTGAATTTTTACAATAACTTACTGAAAAGTAGTTTCCAGGTGAGAAATGACAAATTTACAGCAACACGTTGCCATTAAGTTAATGGAAAATGCACAATAACCTCTTCACAGTGTAGCTCATTACTGACTCATTCTCTTACCAAGTTTGAAGAACAGACATTGTCAAAGGAGGTAGTCTGGTCGCAATTGCATAACCATCAAACATTTAAACGGCTATAATACTTCCACCTGTACATTGCCCACACCTATCAAAGCACAGTGACGATCATACCTTATACCTAACCAGGTACCGATGTGAGTTCATATGTGCACCTGTGAAGTGTACCTTTGACCTTTTTGTACCGCAGGTAACAACATTGTACCCTAACCATACCACCATTTTTTATTTCAAAGTTCAAAAGTCCCAAATAATCAGAATTACTGACCTTTCACCTGATTTTAGCTGTAAAAATGCAGTAACTCATTGTATATTTACCATATGTTCACCACAAATAGACAAAAGCCTCCAGTAGACCATGACAAAACGTCCTCAAAGTTATTCCAAATGACATTTGACACCTGGGCATTTGTGTTCAAATGTTGTCACGTGTAGTGTCATGGTATCACATGTTGCAATTTTCATCCCCATGTTGTCACGTTTATTTCACATTATTTTCACGAGATCATGTGCTTCAATGTTGTCACGTGTGGTTTGACGTAATCACTTTGCTTCACATGTTGTCACATGTCGATTCACATGTAGTCACGTTATCACATTAACGTCACATCAAATCACATGTGATCACATGAGATCACATCACGAGAACATGTGTTTTTCCATAATGGCAATACTTTTCTTCTTAACATATACAGATTTTTCGAAGCATATTATTAATGTAACATTAATCATCAAATCTAACGACCATAATTTCAATATACAGTAAAACATGGAGATTCAATCAACTGAGGAATGAACTCACTCTTCCTGTTCCATGTCATTCTTCACAGACACGAATATCTACAGACTGGACCAGGTTGTATGCGATGCTTTATGCAATGCTTTATGAAGGCTATTTGAGGATGTGGCTGGAGCACCAACATTAGATAGCCGAGATGCGCTGTCCGGCCTCTCCTTGGCACCCATCCTCAGTCAGCTACAGTGTCTGTATTTCAACTGGCACCCTATTCTCTAAATAGTGCACCTCTTATGACCATGGCCTATTGGACCATAACTAGCGTAACATATGACAGGATTATAACAGACATGGTGAATGTTAAATCAACAATGATCACTGTGATTATGTCATGATTCAACTGTATTCACTGTAATTCAAAGCATTTTCTTAAGTCAAATGTTTACAGATCCTCCTTCTATGAGGTGTTTATGAATGCCATTTGAGGATATGGCTGTAGAACAACATTAGATAGGCAGCATTAGTAAGCTGTGGTGGGCTGGCCGGCCTCACCTTGGTACACCAGAGTATGACACCATCTCAGCCTGATGTTTAATCAGAGGATGGTAGCGACCCACTCGCACGGCATTGACGTCCATACAACAGTGATGAATTAACGCCACATCCTCTGACCTCAGAAAGGCCATAAACAAAAACCATAATTCAGTCTCTTATTTTGTATATACAGTGGTGGTGGAGGAGGGTGTTTGGAGGGGTTTGAGGTGACACGGTGGAGGGAACGATCGATAGGGAGAGAATCAAGGGCAGGTTATCTCTCTCTGCTATGTTCCTCCACAACTCTATAAAGTGGGCTGCCTGCTGCATTTGTGGGGAAACTTATTGTGGTGCTATTTGACGCTTCGGTGAGTTTCAGGTTTGAACCAAAACAGAGACAGAAGAGGGCAAACTGATGTGTCAGTGAAGAAAATGGGAGGAAGAACAAATACCTTCGTTTTTTTATGGAGTGTTATATCATCCTGACCTCTTTTGTTTGCGTAACCAAGTTCAGCCTGGTAGCCAGGTCTACTGTGTCTACTGTAGCCCCCTAGCTACTAGGTTTATGTCATTTCTTTATTTTCTGAATCACTCCAAAAAAGAAGTTCCCTCGCGGGGAAAAAAGTTATTCTCCTCTTCTAACATTGTAAGAAAAAAAGCATATCCCATCACAGTCAGATGACACACAGAGAGGTGCTAGAGGATACAAATCAAGTGAATGGTGTTGAGAGATGACAGCCAGTGGAATCTCAGCAGCAGGGAATGTAGCCATGTCAGATTCAAGGAGGCTGAAGGCTGATTTCTGGGACGTTGAAATCAAGAGCTGCTCCTGTATAGAACCCGGCCTTGAGAAGAGAGAGGCTTTCAATGTGATGTATGGGAGGGAATACTGCCTCTCTCAATGTGTGTGTGTGTGCGTGTGTGGATGGATGTGTGTTTGTGTCCGCGAGAGTTTGTGAATGCATATGATTGTATGTGGTAGGCTTTGGGATTTCTGTATGCTTGAGTGTGTACAGAGGGTCTGTGTGTCTTTTAGGTGTTGCACATTATTTTATAATTTGCTATTACACTCTAATAGCAGATAAAAGCAAAGTTGGGGATATGAAAAGCTCTGGCAGACAGCTAAGCCAACATCATGAACTATTCAGTTAAGTGCACAAACACTGAAATGGTTTTATCACCTTGTTTATTCTTCCTCCATTTAGTATGATATGTTACATTTCATATGGTACCAAAAGGGTTCTTTGCAGAGGGATAGGTCTCTACCAAGAACAGTTTTGGAAGACAAGGGTTCTTTGTAAGGCAAAGGGTTCTACCTACTGTAGAACCTTTTCTTCCAAAAAATGTTTATTTTGATGATAAAGGTTCTTTGATGATTCTTTGGAAGGCAAGAAGGGTTCTACAAAGAACCATATATACCATTTCCCAGGATGCTCTATTGCAGGGAGATTTTCATAATAGTTTGTTTTACTGCAATATCTGTGTTTTTTGCATGTGCATGTGTAACAGTATTGCTTCCGTCCCTCTCTGGGCTCGAACCAGGAACCCTCTGCACACATCAACAACTGCCTCCCGCGAAGCATCGTTACCCATTGTTCCACAAAAGCCACAGCCCTTGCTGAGAAGGGGAACAACTACTTCAAGGTATCAGAGCGAGTGACGTCACCGATTGAAACGCTATTAGAGCGCACCCTGCCAACTAACTAGCCATCCACACCGGTTACACATGGATTGGTTGATTAATGTTATGTTACACAAAGACACGTAACATACAGTATTCTGAACTAATTCAATTGGTTGGATTTATTGTTGTTCCAGTTTACATGATTGGGATAGTCTAAGTATGCAGTCTTCCCTACCCTGGCAATCATTCTGAATGCGGGTTGCGGGTGATTAACAATTCCACTTGTTGGATATCCTGACTCGGACTGTATTCCAATAGGAATTACACATCACTTTGCAAGCCAGCATAATGTGACTTACAGGCTGGATGTGGCCTGTAAACTAGGAGATTCCTAACACCACTGTGTTAGGGTATAACTAGGGCCTCGAAGAAAGGATGATATATGTAATATATTGTCATAAATAATAACATTTTAGAGGCTAATAAGGCTGGTGGAACCATTCATAGAGGGGTTCTAGGAAGAACTGTCTAAAGATAAAAGGGTTCTCGGTAGAACCCTTCATAGAGGGTTCTAGGTAGAACCATATACAGAGGGTTCTTTGAAGAACCATACATAGAGAGTTCTTGATAAAATCCTCTGCAAAGTGTTCTATCGAGCCCCAATAAGGGTGCCCCTATGCATAGGGAAAAACTAAAGAACAATGTATCGTTCTACTTAGCATCTTTTCTAAGAGTGTAGGTATTATTCATTTGTGGATGTCCAGCATCCATTTCGTATGATGTGTTATGAATAGCAATTTGTACAATATGTTACAAATCTGACATACGTATGATAGGTTACCAACTCAAATTTGTTGCGGCTAATATGAGCTAGGTGGTTAGGGGTTAAGGTTAGCGTTAAGGTTAGTGCTAGGGTTAGTGTTAGGGTTAGGAGTTAGGTTAAAGGTTTAAGGTTTAAGGTTAGGGGAAGGGTTAGCTAACATGCTAAATAGTTGATAATTAGCTCAAATTGACACCCCTGCCTCCGCCCTCCCTCCCTGGTGCTCAAGGGCGCCAGGCTGCCCAGCACTACGCACTCTTGCCACCATCATTACGCACACCTGCTTCCCTCGTCACACGCATCGGCGATTCATTGCACTCACCTGGACTCAATCACCCGTGTCATTACCTCCCCTATATCTGTCTTTTCCCCAGCTTTGTTCCCCGCTTCAGCATTAATTGTCGTATGTCTTTGTATTACCCGGTTCTGACGCTGGTCCTGTCCTGTTCCATGTCTGTGTAAATTAAATGTTCACTCTCTGTACCTGCGTCTCATCTCCAGCTTCGGTTGTTACAAAAATGCTCAAGTTGTCCATTAGATTCAAACACACAACCTTTGGGTTGCTAGATGTTCACGTGTGTCTTTGCCTTAAAGCTGCAATATGCAACTTTTCGGGCGACATGACCAAATTCACATAGAAATGTCATTTGCATTGAAAGCAAGTATAAAAAGCAGTAGATCTGTTCTATGTGAGCTATTTCTATGCTTCCAGTTCTTAAGTTTTGTTTTAAAGTACTTTGTTTTCTTTCGGGTTATCTACACCAGCTTCAAACAGCTGAAAATACAATATTTTTGCTTATGGAAAACATATTTCACAGCGATTTAGATTGTTGTCGCGACTTCTTACGAAGTCGATGCCTCTCCTTGTTCGGGTGGTGCTCGGCGGTCGACGTCACCGGTCTTCTACTCATCATTGATCCATTTTTCATTTTCCATTGGTTTTGTCTTCCTACACACCTGGTTTCAATTCCATTCATTACCTGTTGTGTTTAACCCTCTGTTTCCCATCATGTCTTTGTCAGAGATTGTTTCTTGTTTCACTTTCGTGTTGTTTGTATTTGGTGCGCGACAGGTCCTCGTACCCAATTTGTTTCATTTGTATTTATGGTTTTGGAGTTATGTTTTGTTTTATTAAATTACTCCATTTACCAAGTTTATTCTCCTGCGCCTGAATTTCCTGCCACCTATACACACGTTCATGACAATTGTACATTGATTCTCTACACTATACTTTCTTGCTTTGTCACAAACTGAAATTAGGGGAAACTATTACTATTTTAGCAACCAGGAAATGGTGGAGAGATTTCTGTATTGTGCATCTTTAAGTAACTTTCAGCCGGGGCATATATTCATGGATGCAGAGGGAAACCAGGTGTCCCCCCCAAAATTAATAAGAAAATAAGAATCTGTGTTATCATAATTTTGCTTAAATTCGCAAGAGGCTGAATGTTTATTTATTTATTTCACCTTTATTTAACCAGGTAGGCAAGTTGAGAACAAGTTCTCATTTACAATTGCGACCCGGCCAAGATAAAGCAAAGCAGTTCGACACATACAACAACACAGAGTTACACATAGAGTAAAACAAACACAGTCAATAATACAGTAGAAACAAGTCTATATACAATGTGAGCAAATGAGGTGAGATAAGGGAGGTAAAGGCAAAAAAAGGCCATGGTGGCAAAGTAAATACAATATAGCAAGTCAAACACTGGAATGGTAGATTTGCAGTGGAAGAAAGTGCAAAGTAGAGATAGACATAATTGGGTGCAAAGGAGCAAAATAAATACAGTAGGGGGAGAGGTAGTTGTTTGGGCTAAATTATAGATGGGCTATGTACAGGTGCAGTAATATGTGAGCTGCTCTGACAGCTGGTGCTTAAAGCTAGTGAGGGAGATAAGGGTTTCCAGTTTCAGAGATTTTTGTAGTTCGTTCCAGTCATTGGCAGCAGAGAACTGGAAGGAGAGGCGGCCAAAGGAAGAATTGGTTTTGGGGGTGACCAGAGAGATATACCTGCTGGAGCGCGTGCTACAGGTGGGTGCTGCTATGGTGACCAGCGAGCTGAGATAAGAGGGGACTTTACCTAGCAGGGTCTTGTAGATGACCTGGAGCCAGTGGGTTTGGTGACGAGTATGAAGCGAGGGTCAGCCAACGAGAGCGTACAGATCACAGTGATGGGTAGTATATGGGGCTTTGGTGACAAAACGGATGGCACTGGGATAGACTGCATCCAATATATTGAGTAGGGTATTGGAGGCTATTTTGTAAATGACATCGCTGAAGTCGAGGATCGGTAGGATGGTCAGTTTTACAAGGGTATGTTTGGCAGCATGAGTGAAGGAGGCCTTGTTGCGAAATAGGAAGCCATTTCTAGATTTAACTTTGGATTTGTGATGTTTGATATGAGTCTGGAAGGAGAGTTCTGTCTAATAAGACACCTAGATATTTGTAGTTGTCCAGATATTCCAAGTCAGATCCGTCCGGAGTAGTGATGTTGGACGGGCGGGCAGGTGCAGGCAGCGATCGGTTGAAGAGCATGTTTTTAGTTTTACATTTAAGAGCAATTTTGTATTTAAGAGCAATTGGAGGCCACGGAAGGAGAGTTGTATGGCATTGAAGCTCGTCTGGAGGGTTGTTAACCTCTCTGCGCACAGAACCTGTTAGCGGGATGAAATTTGTCAACATACGGTGATCGCTACATAAATAGTCATATTAAACATTCATGAAAATACAAGTGTCTCACATGTTTCGAAAGCCTATAATCTTGCTAATCCAACTGCGTTGTCAGATTTAAAAAAGGATTTACTGCGAAAGAATACGATGCGATTATCTGAGGATAGTGCCCCATAAAAAACAACTATTTCAACCAGTTCATGCGTAACAAAAGCACAAACTGCAATAAAATAAATTGTTTACCTTTGACGATCTTCCTCTGTTTGCAATCCCAATGCTCATTGTTAGATAATGAATTATCTTTTGTTTGATAAAATCCATTCATACCGGAAGGAGCAACGCATGTTCCGCACAGCTGTTTATATACGTATCAATCACTATGGCGACTAAGTCAGGGAGAGCTAAATCTAAGTCTAGATATACAGAGGTACACACAATTGTAGAAGAAATTGATCGGGAAAGTGAGACAGAGATTGTTGGAGGACGATTCATTTAGCGATTCCCAAATGGAGGAATATTTTTGGAAAGCAGAGGACATCGTTTTGGACTGGTAAGTTCTTCTCATGCTAATGCCGTTGTTTGAAATTAATAATATAAAATCTTGTTTGTGATTTTTTTAAATTTTAGGACTAATATATAAAAATGTAATGTAATGAAATGTGAGATGCGTGTGTCTGCCACCCCACCCCACCCCACCCCCACATGAAATAGCCTATTTGAGGCTGTTGAGGGGAGGGCAGGCCCACAACAATGGCCAAAGTGAAATGGAGACAGTAGATACAGCTGGTCTGTTGTAATATAATAAAGACAGTAGATCTAGCTGGTCTGTCATTTTATAATAGAGACAGTAGATCTAGCTGAAGTGTCATAATATAAAATAGACAGTAGATCTAGCTGGTCTGTCATAATATAAATGAGACAGTAGATCTAGCAGGTCTGTAATAATATATTCAACCTTATGTCCCTGTACTCTATATATATCTGTTTATTATACCTGTTGATACAGGGCTCATATGTGAAACTATTCTTATTGAACAGTTTCTTTCACAGTGACACTGACTCTGAATGGGAGCCCCCAGTGCCAAGGTGTCCATCCCCCACTGAAGCTGGTTCATCCAGCACCTGCCACAAGTGGTGTTCATCTGCCCAAATTGATTTCTGCAGGCATGGACGTGCCTCAGGGCCAAAAGGGCACAGCATGGAGGTCGCTGTGTTCTTTGCAAAATGAAGTCCCCCATCACCTGCACCACATACTTGGTGACCCTCTGCTTTACAGCAGAAAGAGACTGCTATGGCACCTGGCATCAGCAGAACAATATTATGTAGAGGACTGAGGGTCTTCCAAATATTGAAAGTGTTATTTTGTAAATCTTTTTTTTTTCATGTTTTTTCTCAATTTTTTCGGGGGGTGTGTTAGAATACCATTTTTGGATTTTGGATATAGTTATTCAATTCAAAATGTATAACTTCACCAATTTGGCCACTTGGGTACATTTGGGCTACTTGTGTGGGATACCTGGGTGACTTCATGATAAATGTCATGTATAGCACACTCATTTTGGAAGTTATCATTCTGAAACTTTGCACTAGTTCTGTTGCCCTCTTGTGTTTTTCACTGAAATTGTCCCCATCATCCTATCTGAATGTTTGTTTTGTCTTGTTCATTTTAAAGATGATGATACAACAATAAAAATGAAAAAACATGTTTTTTTCATTTTATTATCTAAACCAGACCTATATCTAACCAGCTCAATTGTCCCTGTACTGTATATGTAGACCATCTATCTGATGCTGTCTGGTCATAAAAAGTATGACATTGTTGCTGCCCATAGCATTGAATGCAAGGGAAGCCAGCAAGCATTCGGCCTCCCTTGATAAAAAAAAAGTACACAATAATAGCCAATCAGCGTTGAGCTAAACTAAGTGAGCTCAACTGTGAATGGTCCTGGTGCACCAAAAAAAAGTGTCAAGGGAAGCCAGTTTGGATTTGGCTTCACTCCTATCACAGAGAAATACATAATCGACAGAAACAACTTGAATTGTTACATCTCGTTGTGTTGGTGTCCTCCGGTGGCTAGATAGCTGGCTAAAATGGTCCCTTTCCTAAATTAGCCATGCATGGAGATACTGATTTGGGCTTGTGGTTTTACTTATGTTAACTAGCTAACATTGCCGATGCAAGGAAGTTATGCTTGCGAGCAAGCATTTTAACATGTGCTGTATGACAGTCATAGACCGTTTAGTCAACATGAAAGAGAGGAGGACGGCATTGACGTTTCTCTACAAGTTTGGTGAGTCAACACGCACAAACATACATATTTGTACATAATTACCTCGACACCGGTGCCACCCGCACATTGACACATTGACTCTGTACCGGTACCTGCTGTGTGTAGCCCAGCTATTGTTGTTTATCGCTGCTCTTTAATTATTTATTATTCTTATCTCTTACTTTTCTAGGGATTTTCTTCAAACTGCAATGTTGGTTAAGGGCTTATATAAGTATTCAGCGCATGTGACAAATAAAAATTTGATTTGATTTGTTGATTGGACTTAACTGTTTTTGGTGTCTTATGGTTTTCACTGTATTAGACTAAGCATAGGTGATTTGATGATGTTGAAATGTTGAAGTGGAAATGGTGCTGGAATAGTGGAGGCAGCTCCTGTTTAATACTTTGTGACTTGCAGTAACTCTCTGTGGTTGTAAATATTGCTTGGCCATGCTGAAGGTCATCAGACTGTTTGTTACAGGCAATATGCTTTATGGACTTCACCGGACTGAAGTTGCTCTCCGGTTTTGTGATGAAACAAAGGTGTGGTTGAACTTATTCTGCCACTGTGTCTCGGCCTTAGGCATATATCACCGTCACAAGGCATATGAACTAACAGGTAATAGAGCAAACAACGCAATTATCACAACAAATATGTTGCAATATGGCTTTTTTTTCTGGCTTGGCTTCTCCAGTGATTTACACACCAGTACTGACCTTCTGTCTTATGTATCCATACCAAACGTAATATATTGTACTCATTCGGGTGTCCCGGATTTACGTTTACTATGTTACGTCTTGTCATTGAGACCAGGGTGGTTTATTTGATTCTATTATATGTGCAGAAGCAGCAGCAGATACAAGATTCAGTATGTTCTCCGCCATCTAGGAGAGGAGGGACGGCAGACTCATATGGACTTTTATATTAATACCAGTGTTGATACGATTTGCCCTCATCGCCTACAGCAGGGAATGGACTGACACAGACTTTAATGCAGACGATTCTCATTTGCTTCTGGGTCTTTCAAACTTGTGCCTGTGTAGTGCTTTTAACAGACATTTGAATCTCTGTACATTGAAAACCTGGATGGATTCAGGTGGTGCCCCAGGAATAAGGAGTGCAATTGTGCAAAAAATGTGTATTATCGTAAAAAGGATGAACCAATTGTCTGGCCACAAGTATTATCTAGCTTTTCAAATCACTTTTTGGTGACATTAATTCAGCTCCACAAATTATTCTCATTCTCTCATTCCATATTTGCTATAAGATTTTTTTTAAATTAACTTCTCTCCACATAACACTTGTTCATTGCCGATGGTGGACTACATCCAATCTCTAGCTACCGCTAGTGCTGTAGGGCTACTAATGCTTGTGCATGCTAAATGAGCTAACTATGTTCTCACCACAGTAATGACACCTCTCCCTCTCTCTCTCTCTCCAACACTGTGCTGTTTCCCCAGCCTCATTAACATCTCAATGTCTCTCTCCCACGTCCGCTTATTTTGTCTATGCACCACACTATACCCAGATGGACAGATACCATCTGGTAGGGATGGAGGGAGCAGAGGAGGATGGAGGAGGGGCGAGAGGAGGAGAGACGAGACGAGAAGAGAAGAAAAGAAAATAGAAGAGGGGGGTAGAATAGACAAAGGGGGGAATAGACAAAAACAGAAGAAGCACAGGTGATATGAAGCACAAAGAGAAATATCAGTGAAGGTGTCTTTGTTCGTAACCAGTAAAGACACGTGGACACTATCTCTCGTATTATATTGGCCTGGCCGATATTGGACTGTCTGCAACCCTTGCAGCTCACTATACAACAGTATTTGCTTTTCAAATGTCAGTCACTAACAGGGCTGGCTTGAACTCTCTCCTCTAGAACATTAAACTCCTTAGGGCTCTGGTCAAAAGTAGTACACTATATAGGTAATAGTGTGCTATTTGGGACGTATTCACCCCATATACTGTAGGCATTAGTTACCAAGGGCATAAAGCTGTGGGTATAAAAGGTTAACTAGGCTCTCTTAATGCTGTCAAGTGGCTGGGTTGGGCGGTTAAGTGGTTGAAAGTAGCTGGCCTATGGTTTTTGCTGGACAACAGCACTTCAACTTTAGCACCACACGGCTGATGGATGTATGTGGACGTATGGAGGGATCGGTGGATTGACGACTATAGGCTCGACACATTTAACACTTAAACCTGCACCAGGAGGAGAGGCAAGAGGCAGAAGGCATGAGACACCACAGTTAACATGGGCAAGATGACAGGCGGTGGGAGGCTTAATGGAATGAGATACGGGAAGGGGGAAGGGAAGGAGAGAGAGAAAGAGGGAGGCAGAGGTAGTGAGAGAAGAGAGAGCGAGAGAGATGAGAGAGGTGGGATATAAGAGAACAATTAGAGGAAAGGAAACTGAAAGAGACATAAAGAAGATGGAGTCCTTTCATGGTTTTATCAGGAAACTAGTATACTAGACTCTAAAGTCAAATTAAGAATCGTAGAGCGACATTACTGAGAGAATGGCCTTGTCTAGACTTCATTGATTAAAGGTTTCTTTAAAGATGTATGGATCCAAGGAGAGTTAGGGAAGAGGAAAACAATTACGGGCTGAAAGATCCAAGGAATAATGGTAAAATACATGTCCAAAGCATCACTAGAACGCTTTTCTAACGACCAATGACTGAGCCATACATCCTCTCTTAAACCTGCTGACCCAAACTCACCCTTGAACAAACCATGTCCACATCCCAGTTCAACCATAACCCTAGCCCTTAGAACCAATAATGAAATAAAAGTCCACAGCTATGGAACTCTGGATGTTTGAAAGGAAAGAGTTGGCATCTACTGTTATCGCTTCCCATTTTGTCAGATGATTCCTGCTTCACCTTGTCTTTGGGCAGGTGTGATGCCTAATTGCCACTCCATTCCAGACGTGCTTTCCTGAGTTCACAACACCATCCATATGCGCTTTTGGAATATTGAAATGTATCACTCGCTCACTCGGTGTCATGGTAACAGATGGTTGCTGGAGGACAATCTCAGCATCTGTGTCAGCGCCATGACAACAGTAACCTTTGATCTTGAATATAATGATATAACTCTCCCTCTGCTGCTACCACCTCTCGGATCGCCTAGAACACCAGAACCTTCTGAGCACTAACGTCTTCCAGTGGGACCATCGTGCTGTCTCCAGTTCACGGGAAGAGAATTTACAGATGTACCGTTTGTCAAAGATGTGTGTGTGCTCCATGACGGTAACAACCGAAGAAAGGAAAGAGAGGGAGCGAGTAGGCTAATTCATTCGATTCATTCGATTCATTCCTAATGATGATCTGATACTATAACCCCCATTTGAATAAGGTTCTAATTTTGACCCAAATTCATGTGTAATTCACCTGCATTTCTGTGGGGAAAACATCACAAGCCGACTGTGTGTCGTGCATTTACACATCAAACACACTCCCTTATCTCCCTCCTCTCCTTTCCTCCCTCCTCTCCCATCTTGTCTTCTTCCGTTTGGGAGATGGTACTGCTCTGAACACAAGACAAAGAAGACACCGGGGAGCCTCACCTAAATAAGAGGTACAACATACAATATATACCAGCATGGAAATAGTTACTATTTATACATATATTTATACATATATTCAGTAGGCTATGGTGTACATAATCAATCAATAGAATGCCATTGGGCATGTGCCACTGATCAAGTTGAACAATGAAATCGCCATATTAAAAATAGTAAATGTTGATAAGACATGGAGATAAGAATTGAGCATTCTCATTTCTTACATCACCTCAAAACACACACTATCATCCCACCATTCACATCAATACCATGGGTGGTCTCGCCATAATCAAATCAGTTAGCTACAGAATCTGACATGTCTAACTACAATACAGGCCCCCAATATCTCCATCAGCTACAGTCAGGGTAGAAGAGGCTTATATAGATATCCTAACATGCTCTCTCTCCACTTTCTCTCTCTCTCTCTCTCTCTCTCTCTCTCTCTCTCTCACCCGTCCTTCTCCATCCCTCTCTCTCTTTCTCTCTCAGTCTCTATCTCTCTCTCTCGCTCCCGTCTCTCTCTCTTCTATCTGATTCCTATGCAAGTAGGTCATTAGTACATGGCCTGAGTTGGGGAATATATGAATGAGTGGACTGCCTCTGCCTCTGTTGCCCAAAGATCCATCGGCTCAGTGCAATTACCACAATCTTTTGATATATTTTTCCTTCCTCTCCGTCTTAATTTCCTACCGGTGGGCAGACTGGCACTTGACCCACTGTGGGCCTCCTTCAACCCTCCAACCCTCCAATCCCAAAGCATTGTAATCTTCTATCGATATCAGCTGTCTCACTAAAAATGGGACACCACTGTAAATCAGAGGAGACTAACGCCATGGAGGAGAGGATGCAACCTCTTAGATGCTAAGTCCCCAATTTAGGGTAATTTGAGCAGTTCTGGACCTGTTCCGACTGACATTTTGTTAACAAGGCGCTCTGTGAATATCGCAGGGTCTAGTGCCTTATATTGCCAGAAAACCCCATCTGTTCTCTTTCCGCTACCACTTTGTCAGCGGAGCGGAAGTGTCAGGTTTCACACCCCAAATTTGCATAGGGAGTGACGTGTCACATTTTCTGTCCTGTACAAAGAATCGATTTGATATACTTCTGAGTAACGGAGCCTGGGTGGCGGCATCTTAAAAGAGGACAGTCTAGCAATTTCAACAATCATGGTTTCATCTCACTGTGATAATCTCCACTGGATTCAGAGCTTTTAACATTAAAAAACATGAAAATAATACAACAAAAAAACGAAATACTGTAAATAGAATTGAAACACGACCACTTTTTCTTGGTCACAGAGGGACAAAATCACGTTGTGCGTAAAGCTGAAGTTGTAAGGAGTCTGCAGACATTCGAATGGTGTCTCTACATCACTCAGAAGAGGCTTGGCAGAAAATGCTCTGTCGTCAGTTATATGAAATGGGGCCAAATGTGTACTGTCACTAAACATGATCATATTTATTTTACAGTTGTAAGAGAGGTGAAATCATACAGTAAGTCATTTATAATTTGATTGTTGATTCCCCTACTTTTGTCGAATAGGAAAACAATCATACTGGTAGATAATATTTTCATACGTGAGTATTCCACACAATGTATAATTATGTTTACCAGAAAAGTGAGTTCCAGACCGTTCTGAAACTATGCAGCAATACTAGTTATTGTTTATGGCCATCTCATGAAAAATAACGACTTTTGAGTATGTCTATTTAGGCGGAAATCTACATTTTGCCATGAAATTCAAGAGGTCTTGAGAGGGGTAGAGAGTGAATGCTAAGGCCCTTTAGGTGTACAAAAAAAAGATGTAAAGAGGATTTTATAAAATATTGAATTTGGCCTTTACTATTATAGCCCATGGAAACACATTGAATAACACATTCATAAATGGTTAAAACCAAAACAGAAAAATAAATCAATCATAAAGGAATAAGGTTTTGAAGTGTCTGTTCTATATCTAGGAGACATAAGAAAGCTCAGGAAAATATTTTTGTTGGCACGAAAACACCATACATTCATTTGTAATGGTGCATCCAGATGAGTCTTGTGACACTTGTGGGGGTTGTAGAGCAAAACCACCGTGATCGTGAGAGTCACCCCTCTAGTTTGTAGCCCAAACGGTTTGGACGCTACAGACAAAAGCTGACGTTACAAACAGAAGTAAACTGACACATTTTGCTGGGGATTTTTGTATTATGTTACTTAGGTTGACGCACCCGTGAGATGATGAGAGTGAGTAACTCTGCATGTCGTTTTGTTTGAAACTCTATTTGCTTACCCAGCATCAGTATGTCTCCTGTAGATACAGTATTATGCATGCATATACATCCACCCTGTAAACACTGCATCAAATATGCATGCAGAAACATATCATGTACACTCCAGCTACAGTACGTCCCTGGAAGCCTTTGCATACTGTATGTGTGTGTGTATGCAAATGCATTCTAAGGTGGTGGAGGTGGTGGAACACATTAAGACAGCAAAGATTTTCAGAAGTAATTAGATTGCCAGAAGAAGGATTTTAGAAATGGTGGAACTTCACTTACTATAAACATGGTTTGCTTTGCAAGAACTTATTCTAAGGGCTGGATTCAATCAGTATTGTCGAAGTATTGTGGAAGATCCGCGCAAAAATATTAAGGACATTTCCGATGAGCCGACATGTACAGCTATTACCATGAATGCAGTCTCCGTGACCGCGAGAACATTGCCTTTCATTTTCAATCGCGGTATAAATGTCCTTCAGTGCTACGGACTGAAAAGAGCCTTAACTGTGGATTCTAAAATCAACAGCTATTGCTAAAAACTTAAAATATTCACCATCTAACTCTGTACGCAGAGTTGATGAAAGTCAATCTGTAAAAGAATGAGAAAACATGAATTTATTTTCTCCAAATCCCATTTATCTGGAGTTTTGGATCAGGGTAGGCTACCAAAACCCAAGTGGCAAATATTGACTAAAAACCAATCAATTTACATGTATTTTTTCAATAATATAATACATATCCTACAAATTAACATTGGTTTAAGGTAGAGAATTACAATATTAGCATTCTCTCTACACTTCACAATTATGGACATGACCGTTTTCAATTTAGCATAGATTTTTGCAAATGTACGTATTTTTCTATTAAAAAAGTGGGTTGGAGATCATGTCTTTCTAAAGTATAACAACAAGAGAAGAAAACCTTACAATTTCATGCATACAGATAGGTTTTAATGCTTCAAAAGACATACAAGAGTGGGTGGCCACAGTAAACTTGAATTTATTGACAAAAACACCATCTCCTATCCTCTCTTACACAGGTTTAACAAGCCCGTAAAAAAAATGAATGAACAGACAAATGTAAAAAAAAAAAAAAACTTTATTGACTGCTGGTTCTGAAAATTTACAAAATTGTTTTGTCCTTGTATTGAGAGCAAAAATGTTAAATTTGGCATGATTTATCGAAATGAAAATTTTAAAAAGATTATCAATAAGTGTATTCAGCTATTTTAACAGAAATGTTTCAAGTCACATATCTAGAAGGTAAAAACGGTCAAACTTAACAAAAATCAAGCTACTTATGCAGGACAGTAAATAGTGATGATGTTGTAGTGGTAAAAAGCAGGCAGAGTGCATAGTTTGTACAAAGGGGATAACTAGGGGCTAAAGGAAGTAAACCAACAGGTAAATCAGAACAATACAAAAACAAGCTTTTCATCTGGCTTTTCTTCCTTTAAACTGGCTAATCTGATGAACAATAAACTACATTTTTCCTTTTATTAATTAATAATTTTTTATTTTTAGATGTTTTTCTTTTATATGATACATCTGATTTTAATCATCATTTGAAAATTCTGTCACATTTTTTTTTTAAATAGTGGATTTCAAACTATGTAATCGATTCTTGGCCCTCTAGAAACTTAAAGCTATGTATAAACAAAACCTTTGGTAAAGAGAGTTGAGGATTTCAGGTACCAAACCAGTCACCTCCACCCCACCCCCGAAAAAGGAAAGCATGAAAAAGCTTGACAAAGTGGAAAAAGATGATCCATTACATATAACACCAATCACTGAGATCCATTCACAAAATGCACCAAGTCTTGGAACCATGATATGGAAACATTGCAGTATTGCTTCTACTTTCTTTTTTTTAAAGACATCTAAGAAAGTTAGATAAATTAGACCCACATTTGGCATTCGAGTACAATCTTATTTCAATTAACACATTCTAAGTAAATTGCAGTATGATCAGACACTCGTAGAGTAGTTACTAAGTGGGCCTTGGAAGCAGAGAAGTACATCAAATAATATACTGCATTGATCTATGAATGAATATGATGCAAACTGGCATGCATTAAAACACCCCTGGACATAAATAAGAATGCATTGAAGATGTTATTTGGCCAGAGGTAATGGCTAAGAGGGTCAGAGGCAGAACGGGTAGTCATGGCGACAGGTTAACATCACCAAGATCAGATGACTGTACTTTCAAAATAACAAACTAGAAAATATCATAGCACCACAGAGGAGAGAAAATAGCACCTAAGTCTTGATTTCCTGTGCTTCATTGAAATGTGACATGTCACGTTGCATATATAGGTTGATAGATCAGAGATAGTGAAGTATTGGGGAAAAAATGATGTAAAAAAAGACGGTTGATTAAGTTAATAAAATCTCCAAATGCCACCAAAATAGGCACTTCGTTCAGGAGGACACAAGGAGAGGAGGAATGTTTTTGTGTATTTTTTTTTCTTGACACATTTTGTCTTCTGCAAATCAACTCTCATATAGTAATGCAGAGTTTTTTTTCTCCAACTTTTATTTTCATTCGGTTCTTAAATTACAATTAGGTGTGCTTCACAACCAGCAACAAGACAAGCATTCCTCATCTATTCTCCAATTTACACATTCAATTCCTCACTTCAGTATCTGAAAATTTGATGTATTCCAATAACCATCATCTCCTAAAAGGTCACATGCACGTTTTGAAGCCAGAATCAATCAACATTACCTGGAAAAATATACAGAAAGTACTTACAAACATAAAACAAATATTTATATATATTTATATATATAAGCTCCATTCAGAAGAACGGCGAGACAATTATGCACAAAACAAAGCTTTTTAGAAATGAATGAATGAATGAGCGAATGAATGAACCAATTAATAAAATATTCAAAGCAGGGAGATAAGAGGGAGATTTAAAAAATAATAAAAACAGAGATCAAAAGAAAACAATGAAGCAAACTGCCGAATGGGATGGAGTCCATGGCAATCTTCTGAACCCAGTGGAATTCCAGGTAAAGGTTTGCCTCGGGTGCGTTGGACAGGCAGACTGGATCTACATCAAGTGCACTGGGAGTGGGTGGAGGTTTCGGGTCGGGGATACGGGTCAGGGGTGAAGATAGGGGTCGGTAGTATCTAACTTATCCAGTTTCAAAACTTGCATGTGATAGAGAAGGCACACTGAGGTTGCAAGGTTGTTCTTTCTTTTAATTATTTCTCACGAAATCCTACAGAAATGTATTCTAGTATTCTCATCTTGAATTTTTGTATTTTATTCATACTTGTTGCTATTGAACACAGAATGTTTTACACAAATAAAAATTGTCCTATTCATTTCATGTGTTTTGTTTTTGACAAAACAAATATGCTGTTTATTTTCTCCATTTTGTTCAGTAAACAGTCTTAGCCGATGAAACAGACAGGACCCACTTCGAATCCAAACTTCTGCGTGGCTCCGCCGAAATCATTGAACATTATGTCAACAAAAGGCACCTGTTCCACCTTTGGTGTGTTGATCTCAAGTACTGTCTTTTCATAGCCCTTTTTCAACTGGAAAACAGAGAGAGGGACATTGTGAGAAAGTGCTTCGGTGCTAAGAACATCTCACCCACACATATCCATACCCTTACACACACCCCCAAGACACACAAACTTCCAGCCACTCACCGCACAGCCGTCCACCACGGCTCTGATGTAGGGGTTATTGTCATAGGACATCTCCTCATCATTGGACCCCAGGAAGCGGATGGCCTTGTCGTACGAGTCCCCGTCCTGGTCGTGCCAGGCCACCGACTGGTAGCAGTTGTAGGTTAGGTTCTGGCGGGCGGCTGCGCTAAGCAGCCGCAGGAAAGTCATCTGGACCACGCCGATGGGGTTGCCCTCAGCGTCCACGTAGGAGAGCTACAGATGGAGGGAGAGGGGATAAAGGGTCTAGGCCAGAACAGACACTGGGGACTAATACAGACACTATACATACATACAATTGGTGCTTGTGTGCATCTGAAATGGCACCCTATTCCCTAAATAGTGCACTACTTTTGAGCAGTGCGCTGATCCAAAGTAGTGCATTATTTATGGAACAGGGTGCCATTTCAGACACAGTGTTACTTTACTGTATATTCTCTAACAAGAACACTGAAGTCTACACATCACTGTTCTCATGTACTGTGAGGTGTCTCGTTTGGGTTTATTTTTTATCAGTGAAATCTCATTTTCGACACCTACTGCAAAAGTGTCTTAAAAATAAATGGATACATAAACCTTGCACTTGTCTTTTCCTACTAGCACTGACATTGTACTTACTTGGACTGTGATATGTGGTTGTCTCACCTAGCTATCTTAAGATGAATGCACTAACTGTAAGTTGCTCTGGATAAGAGCGTTTGCCAGATGACTCATATGTAAAATGAGTGTCGTCGTCATCGTTTGCAGACAGCAGCCTCAACTGCAGGTGTCTGCAGCAGCGCTGTGTTGGTGACACAACGTCACTCAAACAGTTCAACATTCCTTGCCTCTACCTCTCCGATGCTACTAGCTGGCCTAACAGAATTGTGGATGTCAATTAGGTCGGTGTAGTGGGCCGCGACGCGCATTCGTCCCATCTTTCACTGCTGCTCAGGGGAGAGGGGGGGGGGTTATGGTTAAGGAGATCAACAACGTCCGGCGCGTCTCCAGAAAGCATGTTACGCTTCATTACCCATAATTCACGGTGGCGCTACAGGAGTAGGACATCGTCTCGATTCCTCAGACGACATAATCAGGTGGGGGGGGGATATATCAGAGGTTGGTATCCCAGTTACCTCCTTTAGAGTGAACTATATGGGCCATCGTCACCCACTTTTGGGAGGGATGGAGAGGGTTGCTGTATTATGGGCTCTGTCTGACTGTCTGGGGCTCTAGGAGTAAGCTCGTGTCTGAGAAACAGCAAGGCAGACAGGGGTTACAACATGAGCTCTAATCCACAGGCTCTGGGGCCGTAGATACTGACTGATTTATTCTCTGCTGAAAGATTACAATGGTTCTGTAGGAATAGCAGTCGACAAGCAATGAACAAGTGACGATAACTCTCAATCGAGAAGCCACTGTATCCACAATTAAACATTTGAGCTTTTATTAAGGAAATGGACATTCTCTGTTTTTGAAACAAGCTCATTAGGAAATATAAAACATTATGCACAAACATAATTGTCTTAATGAAATTAATAATGCTTTAGTTAAATCGGTTTGTGAAATGTTGAATTTGCCTAATTCGCCTTGTTTATGTGAATACTAAACAAATGTAGTTTGGCTCTAATGGTTACTAATAGTGACTGATGATCTGTCAGGTAACACGTGGTAACATCAGTCTTTGGTGTGATGCCACTGAACTATTACGGTGGAGATCTGTTTCCATACCAACCAGCAGTGTTCCACCATCAGTTCCACAGGGTTCTCTTCTTCTTTCAGACAAACAGGACTGACTGAGACTAAGAGCCAAGCGCACGCAACGCCCATGCCATGCAGTAGGAGCAGGGAGCCACTGATGTGTGTGTTTTGTGTGTGTGTGTATAGATATTCTCACACGCACACACACACACAAATACAAACTGGACAACAATAGACATTACAAATGACCATGAGAAGGAAGTAATCAAATCCTATGTACATGTTGTATACTGAACAAAAATATAAACGCAACATGTAAAGTGTTGGTCCCATGTTTCATGAGCTGAAATAAACAATCTCAGAAATGTTCCATATGAACAAAACACTTATTTCTCTCACATTTTGTGTACAAATTTGTTTCCATCCCTTTTAGGGATCATTTCTCCTTTGGCAAGATAATCCATCCACTTGACAGGGGTGGTATATCAAGAAGCTGAATAAACAGCATGATCACTGGGTGGGCTCCCGAGTGGCACAGCGGTTTAAGGCACTGCATCTCAGTACTAGGAGATGTGACTACAGACCCTGGTTCAATTCCAGACTGTATCAACACCGGCTGTGATTGGGAGTCCCATAGGGTGGCGCACAATTGGCCCAGTGTCATCCAGGTCTGGCCAGGGTAGGCTCTTTGTAAATAAGAATTTGTTCTTAATTGGCTCGCCTAGTTAAATAAAGGTCAATTTACACAGGTGCAACTTGTGCTGGCTTCTTCACCTGCAGGATCATCTGAGACCGGACAGCTGATGAAACTGAGGAGTATTTCTGTCTGTAATGAAGCCTTTTTGTGGGGGAAAACTAATTCTGATTGGCTAGGCCTGGCTCTCCAGTGGGTGAAGGGCGTAGGCCCACCCATGGCTCCGCCCCTGCCCAGGCATGTGAAATCCAGAGATTAGGGCCTCATTTATTTATTTCAAATGACTAATTTCCTTATATGAACTGTAACTCAGTAAAATCTTTGAAATTGATGCATGTTGCGTTTATATATATTTTCAAGTACTCACAAGGTGGCCATATAGGGAGTTTGGAAATATGAATAGGATGATAACTATGTCCATTATGTCTAGTATGAGTGTCTGTTCATCAGTGGCTCAAAAAGGGAGTAGTACCCCTCACCTTTGTGAGTGTCCAAGTACTCAGAGAGGATCTCGGTAGGTCCTCCCATGCTCCTGTCTGTCTCCCCCCCCCCCCGCCCCGCAGAATCAGCGTGTAGAACCTGCGCTACATCGCCATGGAAACATTACCTCTTCACCACAGCCGCAAGTCAAAAGTGGCAGAGTACCCAAAAGCCCCTGGGAGAGTGACTGAGTGACTGACCTTTGTTCACCTGTTCACATTGAATCTGTGTTGTTGCCTACCGTAATCCTGATGTGAGAGTGAATGAGGAAGTGAGTGTGTGAAATGAGTGTAGCAGGAACAAAATGGTTTCTAATCACTCTCCTGTGAGTAGCTTTCACTATAGATGCATACCCATTTATGAATAGGTATGTATTTATACAGTATGCATCTGAGTCAACTGGAAATGCAGAGGTCAATAGGAATAGTTGTTGATACTGTGTTTAAATGTAAAATGTGTGTCTAACTGGGAGATTGTCAAGGCACTCAGTCACTTCTAGGTGACGCTCTCCAACTTCAGAGGTAGTCAGGTTGAGTGGATGCATTTACAGTCATACCTTTCCATGGCAACAGTCAATGACTTTTTGTACAACACTTACCTTTTTCTATTGATGTTTCTATTGACGTTTCTACCAGTTGCCATGGTAAAGAATGTCTGTGTGTGTGTGTGTCTGCTCCACCAACTCTGTCTCCCTCTATTCTGGGAGGAGCCTTCACCTACAGCTGTGTCTTACTGAAGGTGAGCTGAGCTTGATCATGCTGAACCATGCAGAGCAGTGTCGCCACAACCACAAGCCAGAGTGCCAGTCAGAGACGAGTACCAACCAGTACAGGATCCATGCAGAACCAGTACTGACCAGTACCAGAACCTAGAACCATGCAGGGCCCTTAGGCCCTCAGAGACCCAGCAAGGAGTCACTCTTGCTGGGCCTCCAGAGACCTGCGGGCGTGCCACTTACCATGGAACCTCGCTTGTAGCGACTATACCAAGAGCCTGGGGCGTCTTTGGGCCATTTTGCCATTTTGCTCTGTAAAATATGAGATGAGCTGTTCAGGAAAAAGGGAAGGGGACGGGGGGAAGGGGGGCATCAGGGGGGCTTACCAGTTTACCACGTTTGAATTCACTGAACCAGGAGCCAGGGATCTCCTTTACCCAGGATGTGAGCCTAGTCTGGGGTACGGAGGGAGCGAAACAGGGGGGAAGAGGAGGAGGAGGAGAAAAAATGAAGGTTAAAGAAAGAAAAACAGTAAGAACAGCCTCCTGAAAAAAAGAATTGCTTCATCCCTCATTCACCCCCCCCCAGCATTTCCTTGGCTCTCCGTAGTGTCTGCCAGACCTGCAGAAGTATCGGGTGACACAGAACAGCCCGGAACAGTGTAAAAGACCTTAGGCTTAGTAAGCCATTATGGCATTTTGTATAAACATTGTCTGGCAGCTAATTACTGATAATATATTAATGAGTACACAGTGATTAGTTAGGAGACATTGGCTGCATCTCAAATGACACCCTATTCCCTTTATAGTGCATTACCAGGGTAGTGCATTACCAGGGTAGTGCACTATCAAGGCAATAAAGGTGCCATTTCGGATGCAGCCGTTCGCCTCCAAGGGAAAGCCTTACAGATGCCCCATTTTCCCTTCTGCTAAGTGTTTTGCTCTACAACCATACAGGAGTGACTATACTTTACGGTTTAAGCTTCTGCTGTTTATGATGAGACAAGTATGTGGCTTGTTTTTATGGTTTTCATTTAAAGCCAGTTAAGCTTTCACTGTAGAGCCACCAATAAGTCACCTTTCAATTTAAAAGCTGTATAATTATTTATTTAAACAAATTCTGTTCAGCTTTTGGTTCTTTATAACCACCAATAATTATCTTTGTTTTTTCCCCATTAAGATCTGTATCAGACTAAATGACCAGTAGTACTCCAGTGTGATGGACTTATTCAAACAACAATCATTTGAATATTATGACTAGCTCAGTAATGAGCTAGATGAGTCTGATGCAGGGTTTATACAAGGCTTGTCATCAACGCCTTAATGTGTTCATGAATGTTCAGCTGGAGATCAATTAACGCTGGGAGACAGCATACATTAAACACACACCATGCTGTTTTGAAAGGCACCTTCAGTTCGGCGCGGGCACCAGAGGGGGGCACACTGGGGGAGAGAACTGATACCCTCTACTTCTAAAACGGAAACCGTCAATGGTGTCACAATTTGCTTGCGAGAGTAGAGCTTGAATTCACATACACTGCATAGCGTATGCCAACTTAATTGTCATGATATTCCATAATAAACAGTTGTATTTGTTATCTTCGCTATGTAGACCTTGTGAATCATTGTTCTGTTCCTTTTGACTCACCTCATATGTCCTACGGGAGCCACCGTACCTGCCTCCTGTTATGTTGGCTCACGAATGTGAGGGGAGTCGTAGCTAATACACCCTAGCAGTTTATAAAGAATTCAGCTAGTCTCGTTCTTTCTACACAACAGCATTCTCTCTTGAACGGAGTTCGTGGAGTTCCCCAGACGTAGCATGCCTAGGCTATATGCCTGTGCTCTAAATCAACAAAGGTAGGGATAATGTTATTGTTTTCAAATACGTAGGCCTATTATTGGCACTGGCAGTTAAACTTATCAACACTAAATAGGCACTTTTTAACTATATATATATATATATATATATTTAAACTCAGCAAAAAAAGTAACGTCCTCTCACTGTCAAGTGTGTTTATTTTCAGCAAACTTAACATGTGTAAATATTTGTATGAACATAAAAAGATTCAACAACTGAGACATAAACTGAACAAGTTCCACAGACATGTGACTAACATAAATTGAATAATGTGTCCCTGAACAAGAGTAATAGTCCGTATCTGGTGTGGCCACCAGCTGCATTAAGTACTGTTGTGCATCTCCTCCTCATGGACTGCACCAGATTTGCCAGTTCTTGCTGTGAGATGTTTACCCCACTCTTCCACCAAGGCACCTGCAAGTTCCCAGACATTTCTGGGGGGAATGGCGCTAGCCCTCACCCTCCGATCCAACAGGTCCCAGACGTGCTCAATGGGATTGAGATCCGGGCTCTTCGATGGCCATGGCAGAACACTGACATTCCTGTCTTGCAGGAAATCAGTCACAGAACGAGCAGTATGGCTGGTGGCATTGTCATGCTGGAGGGTCATGTCAGGATGCGCCTGCAGGAAGGGTACCACATGAGGGAGGAGGATGTCTTCCCTGTAACGCACAGCGTTGAGATTGCCTGCAATGACAACAAGCTCAGTCCGATGTTGATGTGACACAAAGACCATGACGGACCCTCCACCTCCAAATAGATCCCTCACCAGTGTACAGGCCTCGGTGTAACGCTCATTCCTTCGACGATAAACGCGAATCCGACCATCACCCCTGGTGAGACAATACCGTGAATATCGATCCTGTGCATGTGTTGTTGCACTTGGTCTACCACTGCGAGGATGATCAGCTGTCCATCATGTCTCCCTGTAGTGCGGTCTTAGGCGTCTCACAGTACGGACATTGCAATTTATGCCCTGTCCACATCTGCAGTCCTCATGCCTCCTTGCAGCATGCCTAAGGCACGTTCACGCAGATGAGCAGGGATCATCTTTCTTTTGGTGTTGTTCAGAGTCAGTAGAAAGGCCTCTTTAGTGTCCTACGTTTTCATAACTGTGACCTTAATTGCCTACCGTCTGTAAGCTGTTAGTGTCACCGTTCCACAGGTGCATGTTCATTAATTGTTTATGGGAAACAGTGTTTAAACCCTTTACAATGAAGATCTGTGAAGTTATTTGGAATTTTACGAATTATCTTTGAATGACAGGGTCCTGAAAAAGGGGCGTTACTTTTTTGCTGAGTATATATATATATATATATATATATATATATATATATATATATATATATATATATATACATATATATATATGTGTGGCACAATTCCAGACATAACAATTCACAAAGTTTATTTTCTGGCTATTTATCCGCTCACTTTCCCAGCATTGCTTCGCATAGACGCAAGGAAAATAGACTTGCTTTCAAATTTGAACTGCATTTTCTCTTATTCACTATAGTGCATTCAAATTCCAGCTTGTCCACGCTTGTTCACGCAAAAAAAACAAAAAAGTTTAACTTTGATTTGAGCTTGACTCTTTTTTCCCCCTCTTTTTCTATCTATTTTATCTTTTTTCTATCTTTTTTTTATCTATCTATCTATCTATCTATCTATCTATCTATCTATCTATCTATCTATCTATCTATCTATCTATCTATCTATCTATCTATCTATCTATCTATCTATCTATCTATCTATCTATCTATCTATCTATCTATCTATCTATCTATCTATCTAGGGATATAGTGTCTCAGGCTAGCAGGGAAGGAGAGAGAGAGGGTGTGTATGTGTGTGTGTGTGTGTGTGCATGCGCAGGTGCCCACATGTGTGTATGTCAATGTCAGGGCCTCTGCTCATATGTCCTCTCTCTCTCTCCACTCTACACCAACGAAACCATCCCACTAGCCCATCGCTCTCCCTGGCTATAAAAAGGCATGTTCATTATTCTGAACTTATGCAAACTCCTGCTCCTCTGTGCCTCAGCGTGCCAGCAAATCGTTAACATGTCCTGTAGCAGAAAGCCATTACAGATCTCCCTGACCTGTCACTGACAAACTTTCCTGTGTTTTACTTCTCCTCTCCTCCTCGTCTCTCATCTCCTCTCCTGTTCTCCATGCATAATCATCCAGCAGAATCCTCTCTGGGTGCCTGTAACCTGCCTTAACCTATTACAAGCGTCTGGGCCAGGCACAACACTAAGCTACTGACACTTAACTAGAGGATGGCATGGCAAAACGGATGTGTTTATACACCGGTGTCTGATGGTGCGTGCATGTGTGTGAATAGTTTACTCTCCGTTGACAGTGAGTGACTGCCCCAAATATATTCATTGAACTCATGACGTCAGCAGTGTGCAACACCAAGCATCTTACATGGGAGTGACTGCCCCTTAGGGGCTTGGAGGATCCTCTTGATATTACACCCATGCCAGTAAGGTAATGATGAAACATGATGTGTGTAGGCACAGGAGGAGGTGTTATGTGATTATGCAGTACTGTCAAAAGAGAGGTATATATGATTTATATGCAAGGTAGTTTGCCTGGGCTCTGGGAAGAAGAACAATTACATTCACTTATCCACATCATACACATCATACACATCATACACATCATACACATCATACACATCATACACATCATACACATCTACATTGTAGATACAACACAAATTAAACACACTATTTCAATCAACCAGAAATATCATCATGCCAGCTTTTATTTGTAATTTTTTTTTTACCCCTTTTTCTCCCCAATTTCGTGGTATCTAATTGGTAGTTACAGTCTTGTCTCATCGCTGCAACTCCCGTACGGACTCGGGAGAGGCGAAAGGTCAAGAGCCGTGCGTCCTCCGAAACCCAACCCAGCCAAGGCGCACTGCTTCTTGACACAATGCCCACTTAACCCGGAAACCAGCCGCACCAATGTGTCAGAGGAAACACTGTACACCTGGCGACCGTGTCAACGAGCACTGCGCCCGGCCCGCCACAGGAGTCGCTAGTGCGCGATGGGACAAGAACATCCCTGCCGGCTAAACCCTCCCCTAACCCGGACCACACTGGGCCAATTGTGCGCTGCCCCGTGGGTCTCCCAGTCGCGGTCGGCTGCGACAGTGTCTGGACTTGAACCAGGATCTCTAGTGACACAGCTAGCACTGCACCACTCAGGAGGCCATCATGCCTGCTTTTAAGAATGTGTATTTCCCTCATTATATCAACTAAAACCTTTAAAATGTGTAAGCATTCATTTTAAGCATGTTCTCCCATTGAATTTCTATCACTGGCTCTCAAAATGTGACCATTTGACCAGTTCTGTATATAAAAGCACCATGACTTACCCCTTCAGACTTCTTGTCAGGGTAGATGCAGCTCTCTCCTCCTGCTGTGAAATTACAGTGGACCTTGAACGAGTCCCTCGAGCAACCCTGGTTGGGGTCGATCCAGTATTCACCTGAAAACGACCAAAAATATGGAGTGGGAGGGGGGAGGGAGAAAAAGGCGAAGAGGGAAGGAGAGGGGGGAAAGGACGGAACCTTAACAATTAGAAACGTTTTCATCAGAGGTCATTCAATGTTTAAATGAGCATGATTTAGCCTTCAAGAGAGGGCATACTCTTTAGCCCACTTACACTGCGACGACAGGAAATATCATCAAAGAAATTCTTGATGGCTAATCCTATTTCTCTATCCCACTTACGTCCACTGTAATGACACTTGACCCTTGGCATTGACATCCTACACACTTGTCTAAGACAGATGCTCGACAACGTGCTCTGGGCGTCTTTTTCATACAAAGTCGGATTACTCCTGGGCTATATCACCCAAAGACTTATCAACGTCATGTAATAACAGAACACAATCAGAGCACGTCAGATTTGGAATTTCAGATTTTCCATGCCCACCATCGGGGAAGTCGGGGTGGCAGAGTTGCAGGTCCTTGCAGGTGCGGGCAGGGTTGCTCTGCGTTCCCAGCGGGTGCTTCATCTGCTCGATCTCCAGCTTGAGGGAGTTGAGGGATCCGAAGATCTCCTCCATGCCGTCGTCGTAGTCCTTGTAGTTGGCATCGGCGTTGGCCTCGTCCATCATCTGGCTGGCGTCGATGTTCCTGCGGCTCCTCTTGGGATTCGACTGCATGGGCAGCGGGTGGATGACATCACCGGGAGGACCCTGTGGAGGTGGAGAAGGAGAGAGAGGGGGAGAGGAGGAGGGAAGGAGGTGACAAGAGTGGAAGAAGAGAGTCGTTTTAAGTGGGAGCATACTATTGTATTCTATTCTAAACCGTCATATAGCAAAGTTCCGTTTACTCAATGAATAATTGTGCATATAGTTTCCATAAAGTAACACATACAACATATGGAACTATAAAACAACAATATGTAATGACGTCACACAATCGTGGCGACAACTTACAGGAGGCCCTGGTTGTCCAGGAACACCAGTCTCTCCCTTGGGACCAGTTTGACCCTGAGGAAGACAGAGCACAACACAGTGTCACACACACAGCCTCTATGTATAGTAGGACATGGCTAAGAGGGGACAGTGTGACATGGTTTAGAGAGGGACATGGTGGTTGGTCGGGGACACTTACCGATGATCCCTTAGCTCCTTTAGGTCCAGGTGGACCAGGTAATCCTGGGGGTCCCAGGGGACCAAGAGGACCTGAGGGGCCAGCAATACCCTGGAGAGAGAGGGAGGAAAGAGAGGAAGGAGAAAGGGTGAAAAAAAAGAAAGTATCCTTATTGTCATTATTTTGTGATCAAACATTTTACGGTGCTGTTTAATGACTTGATATGATCCACTATATGCCTGACCAAACTAAAACATGTAACTATTAGGTTAACTAACGTCAGGCTGAGTTGGAGCTTTGCTATAACGTTTTGTATGTGAGTATCCTTCTTGTTCTAATATTACATGTTATTTCAGTTGGGGGTGTTCTCACATTGTCTCCTTTGGGTCCTGATGTTCCCTGGGGGCCTGGCAGACCTCTGTCACCCTTTTCTCCCTGCTCCCCTGGGGGCCCGATCAAACCGATAAGACCAGGATGGCCCTGAGGAGGGTGTCAGACACATACGGATCAACAAACGTACTTCAATAATCAATCAAACATTGAATTACTCACGTCTGTCTCTCTGCCAACCTTATATCATTAGTGTGATGACTCACTGCTCTGGAGCTGATACCAGATAAATCAATCGATAGGTTTGAACACAGAGCAGTCAGTCATCATTAACGTGAATGTGTAAGGTATGCATTATACGGCATGTCGATCGACACGTTTCACTTGTATCCCTGTGGGCTATTAGACATCAACCTCATTAGCAGTGGAAGATCAATCCCATATGTGATATTCAGCCATGCATGCAACAGGTATTGACGTCAATATTTCACTGTAATATGCACAGTGTACAACATGTGGTCAATAATGTGTTGAAAGAGGGGGCTCACCTTTTCACCCTTAATACCAGAGTCTCCCTTCAAACCGGGTAATCCTGGAGGACCCTGCGAGGGAGAGAGGAGTAGAGAGAGAGAGAGAGAGATGGAAATATAATGGGAGAGGGGTAGAGAGGGACGGAAGGAAGGAAGAAGAGTAGAGACGGAGGACAGATAAAATTACATGCTTGGCCCAATAAGACAAGGTACTGTGAATCCTGTGACATCAAACAACCCAGGGTCAAGGGTGAAAGGTTAGGCTGTCCTCACCATAGGTCCAGGGGGTCCGTCAGGGCCTGAAGAACCCGGAAGACCTTGTTCCCCCTGCAAACATTCAGAGAGTCAATGCTTTAACCCACTGATCTTCACATACAATATTGGTATTATGACCTCATGCCTATAGCGTGTGCTTTTTTTTAGCAATAGCTTTTGTAGATCAGTCACTATGCTAATCTATGTGTGTTGTGGACATCCACAGTTGCTGCCCCTAGTAACTGTAATGGCTATGACGCAAAGAAGTAAAAATATGAAATAATGCTGTACTCACGACTGGGCCAGGGATACCTCTGAGACCTTCCGAACCTTGCTTGCCAGGTGCTCCCTGAGGACCAACTGGGCCTGTCTTTCCCTGTGGGCCCTCCAGACCAGACTCTCCCTTGGCTCCCTTCTCTCCTTGCCTGCCCTCGGGTCCAACTGTTCCATGGGGGCCTCTCTTTCCTGGTGGGCCAGAAGGACCAGACTCTCCGGTGGGTCCAGGGGAACCCTAGGAGGTGAGAAAAGAAAAGGTTCACAATTGGGGATGAGAGCAAAAAAAGTCACTGGAGGAATGAGCGACGCGGTGCTAAAAACTCTTGTAGCGTCCAGCATGTTTACTGCAGTTCCCATCAGATATGAGACACGTTCGAGTTTGTTAATGCCTGTTTTGTCGTTAGGACGGGTGTAGTAATGCGCTAGGCGAGACTCACAGGTTGACCAGCCTCTCCGTCGTCTCCCTTGTCACCAGGAGGACCGTCTAAACCCTGGGAGGAGGAGAAAAAGAGACGTTGTAAAAGTTGCGTAACGTTGGACGGATAGAGCACAGTTTGGGATTTTTTTTAACATTTCAATTGGTACCAAAGCGTTACGGGAACTGGGGGTCAAAACAATGTCATTGTAACATTTCAGTGACTTACAGCCTGTCCGATCTCGCCAGGGGGACCAGGATCACCAGGGAAACCACTTGGACCCTGGAAATGAAATCAGACAAAATGCTCAGTATCCAGAGTGACTCTAGGGCTAATTTATTAACACATAAAGGGAATCCCTCTTACCTTGCCTCCCACTGACAACTCATCACAAACCCATAACACCCATTGGGGGAATACATTCGCATGGCAGTAACGGGACTCAACTGCAATACGGGTAACATGCGACTCTACAGAGACGTGTAACCAGGACTTACAGGACTTCCTTTAGGACCGTCGTCTCCAGGGGGACCTTTAGGGCCGGGGGGTCCAGCAGAGCCAGCAGGACCGCCCTCTCCCTTCTCTCCTCGCTCTCCCCTTGGGCCCTGTGACAGGTGGGGCAGTGTGTCAACAGTGTGTTAACAGTTTTTTTTACTAGCGTGTCGTGTCACCAGTGTTAGTGTGTCAATAATGTGTTTATGTCAATGCACAGTAGGGGTGTGCTTATCACACTCCATGTGGTTGGCAGGCTTTCTTTTCATAATGGTTTTAATTCAAATTGAATTGATTCAGCTAAGGTTACGCTATTGGTGAAGTTGTCATTTCAGAACTGTGTATCGAATTGTGTAATTGTTTCAGTAGCAGAGGAATAGTCTCATTTTATCTGTTGTAATACATGAATGAATCAGGCCATTATTGCGTATGCAGCAGTGTAATTCTTTCTCTTCTGTGGAGAGGCAGTTGTAGTGTAGTGCGGTGCTGTCGTGTAGTGCTGCGGTGAGAGTGTCGTTCTGTTGAATGATGATGGAAGTGTGCAGGTTCTTTCGGGTTCTCTTACAGGTCCGCCAAGTTCTCCCTGAAGACCAGGCTCTCCGCTTTCACCTGAATCACCCTGAGAGATGGAAAGAGAGAGACAGAGAGAGAGAGAGACAGAGAGAGAGAGAGAGAGAGAGAGAGAGAGAGAGAGAGAGAGAACACAAGAAAATAAAAACAATTCAGTTCAGTGAACCAAAACGACAAAAAAAAAGAGTCATATTTACTGACGTCCTTGGTCCCCAATTGGGGACAGAAATCCATCACAGCCAGTCAGAGCTGGGCCAGGAGCGGGCGAACTTTGGGTCCTCCCTGGTCTCCATACATCCTCAACTCTCCCTCCCTCCCTCTCCCTCCCTCCCTGCCTGTCTTATTGGGTAAAAGGCCCAGGCTTCAGGCCCTATCATTATTCAATGTCACATAAAGCCCCGTCGTCACAGTCCCCATCGGGATATAAACGTTGCCAGCACACGTGTTCCTAGAGACAATGTTTACGTAACCCTGGTCTGCGGGATGGGGAAACCAGAGACAGAGCAAAGTGCCTGTCTTGGTCTGTTTGGATCAAACGTCAAAGAGCCAAGCCAAGCTGTGCCTAGTGTACAACAATATACCTATTCTCCCTCCTCCACAGACCTAGCTCTGTATGGTCATATCCACCCATTCGTAGTCTAAATAAATAAGCATCTCGCCTCTTTCCCAAAGAGTTCTTGTTTCTGTCAGGATATCCACTCCCAGGCAGCAGAGAGAGCAGATGGAGAGACCTGTTTAAAGGCATGAGAGATTCTCTCCTAAGCTATTTCTAAAGATTTTATACAGCCCTGTGTATCTGGCTCTCTGGGAAGCCTGACTCCACATAGGGGTTCTATCCAAAATGGCACCTTATTCCCCATAGTGTGAGAGAGAGAGATGGGGGGGATATAGAGGGATAGATAGAGAGAAAAGAAGACTAAAAGACAACCACTATGATCCGTAACACACCAAAGCTGCTGTTAGCAGGCCTAACCCCTGCTATAAAAGCTGCCAGAACAGTGCAGATCAGATCAGCCAGAGAAAGGATTGCGATTGCGGTGAGCTAAGGTTTTGTTTGAGGAAGGGGTGGATGTGTGCTCCCAGGGGGAAGGTCATCCCGTCGACTGGACCAGAAAAAAACAATTCACACCACTGTCGTAGTGCAGAGAGCTTGCAGACCAGACGGTAAACCCCCCCCCCCTCCCCGAAGGCGAGCCAAACGCCAAGGCTTATTTTCGACGAGGTGTTTTTAATAATGCACTCAGCAGCACAGCACAGTCTTAGGTACAGTAGCTTGGAGAATTTATTCACACTTCTACTCTCTCCAGCGATAATACTGCTGAGGATGACTACCATTAAGCTGTGTGTGTGTGTGTGTGTGTGTGTGTGTGTGTGTGTGTGTGTGTGTGTGTGTGTGTGTGTGTGTGTGTGTGGGCGTGTGTGTGTGTGTGTGTTTGTGTGTGTTAGAATTATGTTAAGGGTTAGGAGCTACGGTTAGTTTTAGGATTAGGAGCTTGGGTTAAGGTTAGGTTTTTGGGTTAAGGTTAAGGGTATGGGTTAGGAAAAATTGGATTTTGAATGGGACTGAAATGTGTGTCCCACTAGGTTAGCTGTGCAAGATTCTGTGTGTGTGTGTGTGTGCGCGTGTTTGTTGCTCGCTTTCACTTGAGAATGAAAATGAGCCTTTCCCATAAAATAAAGTGCTTTAAAACAGCAGCATCAACTATTAATGATGACGGAAGCTTTGCAAAGATGAATGAGTGGTGATCTGAATTACAATATAGGATGTACTGAAACTCAAACTGACAATTGTTGGATCTCTTGCACAGTCAGCATATCTGTGTCCTGTTGATACTTTAAACCAAAGTTACACACGGATAGATGAGACACGTTTTGTCTCTTGAGTTCAGCAACATGGTAAGTAGATCTTGCCATCCACTCTGGACTGATGTAATCCATGGGCATTTTCTCTGCAGGAAAAGATACGTAACAACTACGCATCCCAATACTGTCCGAGTCCTCTGTTATGTATGTATATCTCAAAGAGCCATGGTGAATGCCCTATGCTCCCAAAGGGGCCAAGAGGTCTAAGCCAAGTGGTAGGAAGCTGCACTTCCTGATTTGGCATCATTTTAGATTTGGCTCTTAGATTTGGTTCATTAATAAATGCTAGCGGCAATGACTGAATTCAAACGTGAGTTGGTTTCGGGGTGTGGTTTTATTTGGGTGTCTCTTGTCTGTGTTAGCAGGTTTGTAAGCGTTATCCAAATTATTTTGCCAATTAGCTTCAGCCGGCTGGTGTGCGAACATGGCAAAGTTGGTCTGACTTTGAATGGCCTAGCTCCGGGGATAGTTAGGGACTGTCAATAAATTAAGAATTGTAAATGGGACAATATTTTAATGTTACACATCTGTTAAGTGTCTCATTAAATGCTTTCAATATTTGTAAAAGCATTTCTACAATTTATAGTTGGTTTGTGGTTTTTAAGTAATTTAAATTCGGAGCTATTGACCTGATTGGTGATGGTGCCTAACTAGTCCCATAGGAATATCTAACGTCAAATCGAATTGACCATGGGCATTATGATCAGGTCACGTGCAGGTGCCCTCTGATTACTTGGGTGTTCCCAGCTGTGTGCATGTGGGCAGGATTAAAATAAAACCAACCCATGGAAAACTGTTACGGTACCCTTCATTGTGTGAAATATTTTTTCTTCTTCATATAATCTCGCAAATCTCCATTTTGGATGAGACTGACTGTATGACCAAAATGATCATATTCACGCTTTGTAGTACATTTTGAAACTAGAATAAAAGTTTCTGACTCATATCGATGCCACATAGGTCGTTTTTAAAGTTGCTTTCTAAGCGCAATCGCTCTTTAAGCCTACTATGAAAGGGTTGTACATTGAGGTGAAGTGTATTAACAGGGGGACCTTACCTTCACTCCAACAGCACCAGGGTTTCCAATACCACCAGGGGGTCCCTGAGGGCCATCAGCTCCTGGGGGTCCGGAGGGGCCTCTGGGACCAGGGGGACCGGGAGGACCCTAGAAGGGAAGGAGAGAAGGAGTGATGAGTCATCACACCCACATCGGAATAAAATATGATCATATATATAGTCATCTGACTTTGCTAAATTCATTGTGTACAATCCATACAATTACACTCAATATCGGTACATTAGTATTCTGTTCTATTTCATTCAACTCTATAGGTATATTGTACGAGGATATTAGGAAATCTTACCATCTGACCAACGTCTCCGGTTTCTCCCTTCTCGCCACCGGGACCAGGCAATCCCTGCAATCAGACAAGACAATGGCATCAGTCACAATCACAACAACAGAGCCCTATGGGCCGTGGTCCAAAATCAGTTCACTAAATAGGGAATAGGGTGCCATTTGGGACACATCCAGAGACTGTCTCTGGTTCTGGCGGTGGTTCTGACCTGCAGTCCCACTGGGCCTGGAGGTCCGTTGAATCCTCTGGCTCCTTCATCTCCCTTCTGGCCGAACAGACCCTGCTGACCTCTAGGACCGGGCTCTCCATCAGCTCCCTACACACCCGAGAGAGAGAGAGAGAGAGAGAGAGAGAGAGAGAGAGAGAGAGAGAGAGAGAGAGAGAGAGAGAGAAAAGGAGAGGAGGAGCGGAGAGAGGGAGAAATAGAGAAATAAAGAGAGAGACAGGGGGGTTGAGCAAGGGCGAGAGAGGGGGTCAGTATAGGAGAAAGAGAAGGAGCATGGGTGCTAAACGTTAGCATATACTGTAGGCCAGAAGACAGTGGCAGGAAGTGACATCATATATACAATGGTCGCCTCCAGATCTAATAAACTGGGGGAGGGTTCAGCTGGATACTTACAGCAGGACCAGGCGCTCCGACTGGGCCTTGGGGACCAGTAGGACCAGGTGGACCATGTTCACCTTTGTCTCCTTTGCTTCCCTTCTGGCCTGGCTCTCCAATCTCTCCCTGGTGATAGAAACAAACACAACAACGCCAGTCAACAGAATCCCGTTGCGTAAACACACTTCCATCCTGTTGAGTTTGTGTGTTCATCTAAATCAGAGGAGGCTGGTGGGACACGCTATAGGTGGGTGGGCTCATTGTAAATACCGGAATGGAATCAATGGAACGGTATCAAACACATTAAGCGTCTGGAAACCACATTTTTGACTCTGTTCCATTCATTCCATTCCAGCCATTACAATGAGCCTGTCCTCCTATAGCTCCTCCCACCAGCCTCCTCTGATCTAAATTAAGATGTGTGTGTGACTGTGTACTTGGCAGGGATATAAGACAGGTCTCAGGGCTTTTGATATGTCCTTGTCAACGTCAAATATAATTCGCTGACACACTGTCATAACTAAGAGTCAGATCCTAGAACGGATCCTCTCTCTGTGACAAGTGACTAGCAGCCTGTCACGGATCCCATTCACACCTTCTTTGCAATGCATTTCAACAGTGAAAAGCGAAAATGACACCAGCACATCACACCGTTAGGCATATTCAAATGCATTCACATTCTTTGAGTGTTTGAAATGATGGGAAAACACTGAATCAGACTTTCCCTCAGCCAACCCAGAGGATAGCTGGTCACGTGGTTATTGCTTCTGAAATCAAAATACAAATATATTCTCCTTTACTTCTGTTAATAAAGGCTGTGGAGTTCTCCTCTCCGTTCCCAGTGGTAAAGACCTTGTAATGAGACTGTGGATGTTAGTGAGATCTTTGTGTGTGTGTGTGTGTGTGTGTGTGTGTGTGTGTGTGTGTGTGTGTGTGTGTGTGTGTGTGTGTGTGTGTGTGTGTGTGTGTGTGTGTGTGTGCGCGTGTGTGTGTCGTGTGTGTGTCTCCCTATCGTAAAGTCAAATACCTCAGTCCTCCAAGGATAAGAGATTCAATTACAGCTGATCTTCACACAAATGTTTATCTCGCTACCTCTGTCTCTCTGTCTCAGTGTGTCTCAGTGTGTCTCAGTGTGTCTCAGCGTGTAGGGGAGTTGTTCCTCCTGTCTGTGAGTCTGCATACTAATACTAGCAGGTCATCTCTCTGCCATCTGAAAAATACAAAATTGAGCGACTTAACGGGTTCAGCCTTCTGTCAGCATTAAAGACTTACAGACCTGTAAGCCAGGGAAAACTGCCTGTCAACACCACTAAGGAAAGGGTCGGAATATGGAAGCCCAGACACGTTCTGACTTTGATCTAAATCATCACGTCGAGTGTGTTTTGATCACTTTTATATACATTCAGTCGCACACCCACACCCACCCACACACACACACTACTCTTCCCTCAGCGAGCCAGCCCACCTTGTCTCCATCCTCTCCTGGGGCTCCAAGAGGTCCAGCGGGGCCAGGCAGACCCACCGGTCCCTGGATACCGTCTCTACCAGCGGGGCCTTGTGGTCCTTTCTCTCCCTATAACACATTTGTATGGCATATTACATTCCATTCAATTTCAGTCATGTACCAGATATTCTCATCTGGAGAGACTCAATGTACTGCAGGGTTGGGATCCATTCCATTTTAATTCTGTCAATTCAGAAAGTAAAATGTTTACTTCCTGAATTGATTGAATTAGAAAGGAATTGACGCGAACAACTGCCGCACTGTACAACAGATCAATTCAAACGAGGAGGCTAAGACAGCCCTGGGTGATACCATAGCTGAGAGAAATACGTTTGTTTCCCCAACAACACGCTTTATGTTTAAACTAGCGACGTGGCCAGGAACCAGGCTGAACTGAACTGGGTCTTACCGGTCCACCCTTCTCTCCTGCAGGTCCTGGGGGTCCTTGAGGTCCTGGTCGTCCGGGGAGTCCGGTGGGTCCGGCTGTGCCAGCAGGACCACGCTCACCAGGGGAACCCTAGAACACAGGGAGAGACACGGTCACTGCAGCTCGATACTTGTACTACCTGAAACCAGAGCCATACGTTTACAGAGTTGGGCAACTTTAAGAATTTCAAACATTGTTCTTATTCGAGACATTTAGTTACATAGCCTTGTTTAAATATCCCCCCCCATGTGATGGTAATGGGGCGCTAACATGGCTGCCATGGAATTTTGTAGTGTCATGTAAATGTTACATAATGCTCATTCTAGACATTATATTCCCCATCTAAATACATGGCTCTGCCTTTATTGAATGACATTGGCACTACCTTGATACCTCTACACTTCAGGGCATACTAGTCTACATCAGGTACTGTCACGCCCTGATCTGTTTCACCTGTCCTTGTGTTTGTCTCCACCTCACTCCAGGTGTCGCTTATTTTCCCCAGTGTATTTATCCCTGTGTTTCCTGTCTCTCTGTGCCAGTTCGTCTTGTATGTTTCCAAGTCAACCAGCGTTTTTTCCCGTTCTCCTGCTTTTTGCATTCTCCTTTTGCTAGTCCTCCCAGTTTTGACCCTTGCCTGCTTCTGGACTTTGTACCTGCCTGACCTGACCTGTCTGCCACTCTGTACCTCCTGGACTCTGATCTGGTTTTGATCTTTTTGCCTGTCCACGACCATTCTCTTGCCTACCCCCTTTGGATTAATAAACATTGTAAGACTCCAACCATCTGCCTCCTGTGTGTCTGCAATTGGGTCTCGCCTTGTGCCTTTGACAGGTACATGCAACGTGTTTAGAGTAGAACCTGAACGTCACGCAAATCTACTAAGTAGGTGGAAGCCTGTGCTGCGTGACTAATTAACAAACGATGAGTATCACTGACACATGACGTGCAGCATCTTAATGCAACTGATGCGCTCAGCTGTCAACCGTATTCCCACAGTAAGTGTGTATACGAAATAAAGAGAGAAAAAATAGGGAAAAAAGAAAGGGAGATAAACGACGGAGAGAGAAATATTGATGGCGAGTGTGAGTGATGGAAGTACAGTAAGTGAGAGTTGAAGAGAGGATGTTGGTGGATGTGTGTACTCACAGCAGGTCCAGGCGGGCCGCCGGGGCCTTCATTCCCTTTCAGGCCGTGAGCCCCCTGTCGAGAGACAGAGAGACACAAACTTTTAGAGGAAGCACCATGTACCTCTGCCTTGGTTAACACCAGGCAGAACCCCCTCTATCTATCCCAGAATCCTGGTGTGGGAATCTCCTCAGGTTAACACCGGGCAGAACCCCCTCTATCTATCCCAGAATCCTGGTGTGGGAATCTCCTCAGGTTAACGCAGGTAAAAAAAAATTTTTTGGGGGGGGTTGATCTGAATCTTATTTATCCCCAATAGAGATAAGACAGAAATGATGTGAGGTGTGTGCTACTTACCACTGGTCCGGGTAGACCTCTCTCTCCTGGGAACCCTCTCAGACCAGGGGGACCGTCCTTACCAGCCGGGCCAGCGGGACCTGGGTCACCCTTAGCTCCCTCTTTGCCAGCAGATCCAGGAAGACCCTGCTCACCGGGTGGGCCTGGGGGTCCGGGGTGGCCACGTTCTCCCATTGGACCAGTCTCACCTGTGGGGCCCTGTGGATGGAGAAAGAGAGAGAAAGAGAGAAGGAGAGAGAGAGAAACAGAGAGAAGGAGTGAGTGCGATTGTATGAATAAGACAACAAAGTGAAGCAGGGTGTCTGCACAGTATGAGCATAGGGTGACAGAGTGTGAGAGAGTGGGAGGCAGCCAATCCCCAGTATTCGCTAGTCACTCCATGAAGGCGTCATCCATCTGCCAGAATAATAGCATCAATGCATGTAATGTTCTCAATTAGCATTAGGAGAGAAGCTCTTTGGTGGAAATGGTTGTTGACTAAGCATGCATAATGAATGAACAGCCTAGTGCTAATATCTAAGAGGATAAACAACACTCTGACACCTGGTTAGATAGTCACCTATCTAACCAGATAAGGATAGGAGAAAATCCCTTCTGGGTGGACAACAAACACAGCTAAAACTCACTATGACTGCCTTACGACACCTGCAAGTCACCCTTATCACACTCTTGTAACACCCTACACATCCTGCCCACCATCAGAAATAATCTTAGTAGCTCAGCCGAACACTTCCGGTTTCCATCCTCTCCCTCTAACCGGGGACTAATTCAGAGTGCAGACCGCGTTGACACGATGTGAGTCGCGCCGCGCTACTTATTAGCTCATCAGTCAACTACTACTCCGATACCAACATGCTCCGTGCCACGTCTACCTGTTGCCGAGGCCAGGCCAGGCCACTGAAAGGTATTGTATTGGGTGTGTTTTTCCCCTCCCAGTACCACAGAGAGATATGATCCAGCGGGATATGTGTGTGTTAGTATTGTGGCGGAACTCACCTGAGGTCCGACCACTCCTGGGGGTCCAGGTGGGCCCGTCTTGCCTTGGAAACCCTGCGAGGAGAAGAGAGAATGAGAGCGGTATAAGAAGGTTGTACGCGTGAGGTTCGGGAGAAGTGAAACTCTGGCCTGTGACACTAGGGACAGGGCTTCTACAGCAGCGTGTTCACTCACAGTCTCGCCTCTCTGTCCAGGGTGTCCGGGCAGACCATCTTTCCCGGCGGGGCCCTGAAAACACAGGAAGATAACCTCAGTAAAGCCACACATATGCACTAGTCCACCGTTAAAACACTATGTGTTGTGTTGTCATTTGTTTGGGGGGGGGGGGTCTTACAGGTGGGCCCTTTGGTCCGGGGAATCCTGTTGGCCCCTGAGGCCCTGGAAGACCCTGAAACACACAAGCAGACGATACAGTCAATCAATCAGTTATCAATCAGTTATCAATCAATCAGTTATCAATAACCACTCAATAACCACTATTGGAAATGGATCATATTGATACAGATGAATAGGTATTTGAGTGAGGGATGCTCTAGTACATACCCTCTCACCGGGAGGTCCTGGAGGGCCGTCACTTCCTGAGGTACCCTGGGAGACAGGGAGGAAACAGGAAGTGGTCAGAATGGACTCAGCCAATGACAGACAAGATCATACCACTGTATGATAGTGAGGCATTACGTCAGCCATGTCATATTGGAAGACACCCTAACTCACCTTTGGTCCAGCTTTTCCTGTTGGTCCCCTTGGTCCCCTCTCTCCACGAGGTCCCTGGGAGGAGAGAAAGAAAAAGAGGAGGAACGTCAGGAGGGAGGAATACCAATAAAGTAGATACAACACTCTGAAGATATCCTTCACCATTAGAGGATGTCCTCCTTTCATTCACTTAACCTCCTATTGGAGGGTCAAGGTAATAAACCATAACCTGTGTCACCTGGACACACAGTTGTCATGGTTACCTACAGTATATCGCCAGTGGATATCGCCAGTGGAGGTCCAAGACTTACCGTTGGTCCTCTCTGTCCTCTTGGGCCAGCCTTCCCTGCAAGTCCCTGTGAGGAACCATAACAAATACAGAGGGCAGAGGTCACAGGTCGCCATGGTAATGAATTTGAGACCGCCCTCACCTATCTAACCAGTCAGATCAACTAGACCTGTGGCATAAATAGGTCCCATTCTCACTGTCACCACGGCTACTTCAACTAGCATTGAGACCTATTCCTCATTCAACTGTCGCTCTGGGTCCCTCTAGATGAGAGTGTCTGCTAAATGACTTAAATTGAAACATTATGTATTCATCTATCTATGCTAAGACTCTTTCTTCTTCTTTGTCTCAAAGGAGCGAATAAAGGCCAAGATGTTGATATACGTTTTAAATTTGAAAATAGTTTTTCATAATGAAACTAGATACACGGCTTTACATATTCAAAACTGTTATTGGGCGAGAGAACAGTGAGGTAGATCGGCAAAACAATGCTATATGATAAGACATATCTCCACGATTTCAATATGAGGCCGTATTTCTTTGCTGTACGTCAAATGAACGAAGAAAAGGATTATGGCTGTGTGTGGGTTTTCGATTTACAAATGACGGCAATGAAACTAATGGTAATGTGACGACCATCGCTCTCCGTCGAAGAGTTAGGCTTTCTGCCTCATAAAGGCTCATGTTTTAGCCACAGAAGATGAAAAGCTTTCTGTATCGTACGTTGAGGGACACAAAACAAAACATTACTCTCCAGACCAAACGAACGACCCGTCTCCGAGTACTGTACAATGTGATAAATGACCTTTGTGGTGATTTTCAATTCTCTTATGTGAGGATGGTAATGAAGAAGGAATACAACAGTCTTTATGTCCTTGGTTTAATCTTTTTCCTGTGTCTTTTGAATTCGCACTAGAGAGACAATAAACCCCGTCTCCATTGGTCTGATTCAGTATTGATCCAAAACTCTAAGCGGTGGACAGGCTAAAACTTCAAAGTGAAATGCACTGGGCCGGCTCACACATCCACAGAGTTGTTCTGTAGGTATGTAGAGCAGACATGCAACTATAACTTCAAACGTAAGGATACTAATACTAAGCACCAAAAAATTTGACAGGTGCACTTTTCTCGGACCCTACCCTTGCTCCTTTCTCTCCGTTGGCTCCGGGGAAACCTTGGAATCCCTGAGATCCCTGTGTTGATAAAAAAAGAAAGGAGGGATAGAGAGAGAGAGAGAGAGAGAGAGAGAGAGAGAGAGAGGCAAAATAGATTAAATCCCATGTTCGTCAAAGGCGAGCAACAAAGACGCTGAGTGGTGTAAAGTGAAAGTGCTGTTGTAGGCAGCAGTGACACATTTTGGGCAGCGCTCGTTCAGTGGGCGTCTGTCTGACACCAAAAGGCATGGCTAAATCCTGCCCCCTTTGATCCGGGAGGTTCAAACATGACCTCCCTGCGCCCCGCCTGCGTCAGAGCGGTGCCCCGCTGGGCAGTCAGGGCCAGTGCATCGATAACGCCATGTTCAAACAAGGGGTCCTTCAGGTGTGCCTCCTTGAAGTGTCCACTATGATAAAGACAGAGAAAGGGATTCTGGGAGGAAAAGGGGACTTACCTTTGGCCCTTGTCTTCCGGGGTATCCTGGCAACCCTGGAACGCCCAGTTTGCCCTGAGAGAGAGGAACACAAAACAAAGTCACCATCAGTATATCAATCAATGAAACCCATTTATTTATAAACACCTTTTTGTGCATCTACAGTTGTCGCAAAGTGACTTTGCTTGAATGTCATGGGTTTAAGTATTAATTAAGTCTTGTGTATCTCCTCCATCTATTTCCCTGTCTTTTCTGTTCCCCCTTTTCTGGGTCAGGTCAATCTGAAGCCATTCTGTTTTGTTTTACACCCTCATCCTGCTAGATGTGGGCTGGAAGTGGGAAGAGAAAACTGTCTCTCTCTACGTTCCACTTCTTAAGATAGTTTCTCTGGGGAATTCTATTAAATTAATCTGATTCCCAATGACTAAATTACAGTAGAGAGAGACACACTATACTAAGGAAAATTAAACATCTCGCAACTACTTTGTCTTAAAGCTATAAAACGAATTGTCCTTGTTTTAATTCATAGAAATAAGTAACTTCAGTGTTTCACTGGTTATAGATAGAAAATACCCTACATGTGTATAGTCAGTGTTTTAAAAGTCTTCTCATCTTAAACACAGGTGTTTAAAATGCAAGATTAAACATGATAGTCAGCTGTTTCCTATCAGTTTCCAATCAGGAGAACACCTACTGTATATCTCCTAAGTGTTCAGATTTTATAAACTAGTGTTTACTTTCCTATTGTCTCTCAGAGTACGTGGGAGGGGCAACATTATCATATTTCCCAGCATGCTTTGTTGCAAATTGATTTTTAGAATAGTTGTTTTAATATCTATGTTTCCTCATACATATTGGCTGATTGATCGTATACATTTTTCTAAACTAATGCAATCTGTAAGGGGGTTGGAGTTATTGCACCCATTACTGAGATGGTTGTTCCAGTTTCAGTGGTTGAAGTATTGTTTGGTAACTATTTCACCATAACAGTCATTCTGAGTGCAGGTTGTAGGTGATAAAAATATTCCAATTGTTGCCTTATATTCCGATAGAATTTACTATTCACTTCACAATCCAGCGTATTGTGACTTGCAGGATTAAACACTGTGACGTGTTCTCATTGAAATTCTGAATGCCTTGCTGTGTTTAAGAATTGTTACCTAAACGTGTTGAGGTATGTGTTCAGATCCTAAACACTTGGTTTCACAGTGAATGTGAACTTTGTCACAAGAGCAAAGACTCGCCTTTTCTCCGTTGGGTCCGAGAGGGCCAGCGTCTCCAGGGAGACCAGAGCGACCCTTGGGCCCCTCAGGTCCGTCCTCTCCTCTGGGTCCTGCAGGTCCCAGCTCACCCTGGATAACACACATAACCAGGTTGTCAGGGGAACCTCATATTGTGTCATACTATTTCTCAGAGTATCATGTTGTATCCTAGATTCACTTATTGTGGCTTTCCATGTGGTTGATTTACTATTCGAATCATACCATATCTTTGAGGGGCCAGTGCATCAATAACGCCATGTTCATATCTTAGAAAAAAGGTGATATCTAAAACCTAAACGTTTTTGGGGGGTTTTCTCCATAGGAGAGAACCCTTTGAATAACTGTTTTTGGTTCCATATAGAACCCTTTTCAGAGAGAGTTCTACATGGAACCCAAAAGGGCTCTACCTGGACCCAAAAATGGTTTTTACCTGGAACCAAAAAGGTTCTTGTAAGCGGACAGCCAAAGAACCCTTTTGGAATCCTTTTTTCCACGAGTGTATCGTGTCATGTCATATAATAGAGCCATGACACCTGCTTCCCAGGTCCTTCAGAATGCACTACCATATCCACATCACTCCAGTCACTGTCATGACACCTGCTCTTACAGGCCCAGCAAACTGAAATATCGTCCTCAGATTGTTCCAAACACTTTTTCAGTCATGACACTGTCTCATCCTCACACCGTTTCAGTCCCCGTTTCAGTCATGACCCCGTCTCATCCTCACACCGTTTCAGTCCCCGTTTCAGTCATGACACCGTTTCAGTCCCCGTTTCAGTCATGACCCCTGCTCCTCCGGGTCCAGCCCTTCAGACAGTGAGTGTCGAGCAGCTCAGTCTCTGATGCTCGGTAACTGCTCAAAGAATCAAATGAGGCCATTTCCCCTGCTCTCTGTCTGTCTGTCAAGCTGACTGTGTGATATAAGAGGACTTTTATTTCCTCCCTGTTTAAGTGTATGCATCCTCTGGTGGGTTAGTGGTGCTGTGCTGAGGCTGCTATAAGGCAGAGCACAACTCTAAACAGCAGGGTACAAACTGGCTCTGACAATTTTTCGTTACCGTGCCGACCCAGTGGACCCATGAACAGTCCCCCGTAGACTCGCCGTCAAACACACACACACACACACTTCACACGTATGTGCCCACTTACATATGCACAAACACATCACAGTAATCACAAAGACTCTGTCTCTTCCAGCTTGACACTCACACGTTGTAACTCATGCTAAAAAGTTAATCAGACAGAAGCAGTTCTCGCTCTCTAACTCACGCACACTCATAAGCACGCAACACAAGTAGACAATTACATTCCGGTCCATGCCGGGAGCCTCCTGCCTCCTCTCCTCTCTCAAATCCCTCTCTCTTCTCCTCTCTTCCCCCTCTCAAATCCCTCTCTCTTCTCCTCTCAAATCCCTCTCTCTTCTCCTTTCTTCCCCCCTCTCAAATCCATCTCTTATCTCCTCTCTTCCCCCTCTCAAATCCCTCTCTCTTCTCCTCTCTACCTACTCTCAAATCCCTCTCTCTTCTCCTTTCTTCCCCCTCTCTTCTCTTCCCCATCTCACATTCCTCACTCTTCTCCTCTCACATTCCTCTCTCTTCTCCTCTCTTCCCCCTATCAAGTCTCCTCTCTTCCCCCTCTCAAATCCCTTTCTCTTCTCCTCTCTTCCCCCTCTAAAATCCCTCTCTCTTATCCTCTCTTCCCCCTCTAAAATCCCTCTCTCTTATCCTCTCTTCCCCCTCTAAAATCCCTCTCTCTTATCCTCTCTTCCCCTTCTCCTCTCCTCTCTTCCCCCTCCAAAATCCCTCTCCTCTCTTCCCTCTCTCTTCTCCTCTCTTCCCCCTCTAAAATCCCTATTCTCTCCTCTCTTCCCCCTCTAAAATCCCTCTCCTCTCCTCTCTTCTCCTCTCTTCTCCCTCTAAAATCCCTCTCCTCTCCTCTCCTCTCTTCCCCCTCTAAAATTCCTCTCCTCTCCTCTCTTCCCTCTCTCTTCTCCTCTCTTCCCCCTCCTCTCCTCTATTCCCTCTCTCTTCTCCTCTCTTCCCCCTCTAAAATCCCTCTCCTCTCTTCCCTCTCTCTTCTCCTCTCTTCCCCCTGTATTCTCCTCTCTTCCCTCTCTAAAATCCCTCTCCTCTCCTCGCATCCCCAGCTGCTACATCTCCAGAGGAAGACAG